>NW_028324360.1:0-48557 GCF_058129835.1 Hydra viridissima | reverse complement strand
CAACACCCTTTGAGTCACTGATGCTGTTGCTGTTGGTGTTATTATAGTTGCAATGAGTGTTAATGTTCACCCACTTTGCTTGCTTTATTTGTTTGTTGCTTTTTTTTTTATCAACACCCTGCGAGTTAGTGATGCTGTTGCTGCTTTTGTCATTTTACTTGTATTTATAGTTGTTACTGTTTAGCCACTTTGCTTGTTTTTTAATCTGTTTTATTTTATCACCACTCTCTGAGTCAGTGATGATGTTGCTGATGCTGTTGTTGTTATTTTACTTGCAATGATAGCTGTTACTGTTCAGCCACTTTGCTTGTTTTTTTTTTGTTTTTGTTTTGTTTGTTTGTTTGTTTGTTTTTTTATATATCCTCTGAGTTAGTGATGCTGTTGTTGTTATTATGCTTTCAATGAGAGCTGTTACTGTTCACCCACTTTGTTTGTTTATAATCTGTTTTATTTTATCAACACTCTCTGAGTCAGTGATGCTGATGCTGATGCTGTTGTTGTTATTATGCTTGCAGTGAGAGTTGTTACTGTTCACCCACTTTGCTTGCTTATTGTCTATTTTATTTTGTCAACACTCTCTGAGTCAGTGATGCTGATGCTGATGCTGTTGTTGTTATTATGCTTGCAATGAGAGTTGTTACTGTTCACCCAATTTGCTTGTTTTGTTTTTTTATTTGTTTTTTTGTTTGTTTTTGTTTTGCTTGTTTTTTTTTATCAATACCCTCTGAGTCAGTGATGCTGTTGCTGTTGTTGTTGTTGTTGTTATAGTTGCAATGAGTGTTTGTTAATGTTCCCCCACTTGGCTTGTACTTTTGTTTTCTTTTTTGTTATGTCAACACTCTCTGAGTCAGTGATGCTGATGCTGTTGTTATTATGCTTGCAATGAGAGTTGTTACTGTTGTAGTTATGTCTGTCATTTGTCCTTGTTAGCAAGTTCTATTTGCCCTCTCTTGCCTTTTTTCAACACAGTTTCTTTCTTTGAGTCATATGGTTGCGAGATCCTCTCAAACTCCATCTCTTTATTTATTTGTTTCTTTTTTTTTTTTTTTTTTCTCATTCTCCTTCTCATAATAGCAATCACTGCTGCCACCATGCATGTAATGCTAGTTGCTCTCATTCTTTTTCATTTGCTAGTGGAAACTTTGTTTCTTCTTGTTGCTCTCTTTTCTTTCTTTTTTCTCTTTTGCAGAGGATTCGAAAAAACACAGCTCTTCCCTGCAGTTGTAAACATTCCAGGATTCCAGGATGCAGGCAGAAGAAAAACACTCTCACTAACTGTCTTCTTTTTTTTAGCATAAACCGTTGCAAACAAACACCTGAACATGTCTTCTTCACAAGAAAACAACACTGTTGTTGCCCCTTCTCCGAACTCTAAAGCGAAAAAAAAGAAAAGAAGGCAGTCACAAGAACAGAGAGACTTAAAGCTCAAAAACAAAGTCAGGGCCGCATTAGTTGCAGCGTGTGGCTCCGTAAACAGGGTTGTACCTTTCTATGGTACCAAGAAGAGGTACGCTGTTAGCTGTCCGATGCCTTTGTGCAAACATTCCTCCACAAGCATTAAAAGACACTTGACTAAAAAAGATCATTCTTGGACTTTGGATGAAGCTTCCATCTTTTACTCTGCAATGGTCAGGAAGTTTCAGCATGCTCGTCTCGAACGCAAGTCCGGCTGTCCAAAACCTTACCCCTGTTTGCAATGTTGGAAGTATTACGACCGACTGGACATACACTTGAAAGAGACTCATTTCTACGATTCCAAGACGATCAAACAAAAGATTGCAGAGGCAAAGCGATACGACAACGACAAGCTCTATGTCCCTCAATTTATTCGACCTGCCTTCTTTGGTATTAAGCCAGTAGCTGAACAAGCGTCTGCATCAGGCTCTGCATCCTCTGCTCCTGGGCCTTCCTCCTCTTTTTCTTCTCCGGTTCTTTCCTCTGATCCTCTTTTAAGCTTGCCCTCATCAGTTGCTGGTTCGTCCGAGGCTCCTTCTGCAAACCACTGCACCTCTGTAGAAAACAAAGAGCTGAACACCGAATCCGTCCTAGACTCTGATTTTAATTCCTTAAAGCACTTGGTTTCCAACTCCTCCGTCTTGACAGAAGATAAGAGACTCTTGTTTCAGCTGGACAAAGATGCTTTTCACTTTTATTACCAGTCAGCAGATGAGCTCTTCAGAGATTTTGAAAAGTGGCTTGTGGTAGCCAACAACAACACTTTGTCACAAGCAAAGATCTACAAAAATGCAGTTGTTGAAATATTGACATGTTGTGACAGCACGCTGACGCTGCACCCGAACGCTCTCACCAATTCCAACGTTTTGGAGGATAGATACTTTTCCATGCACTTTAAAAACATTCAGCTCAATTCCAAGCTGAGTGAACTTGACCAAACAAAAGCCATGTCTTGTCACACGTTGTACAACCGCCTTGTCTACCTTTGTCTCCTGTTTCGTTTCAGTGAAGCCAGGAATGTCTATTTCGGACTTTCTCATGAGGCCATCCGACGTTTGCGCTGCAAGGTGGAGGAGTTACAAAAAGTGCTGAGGCCCTTTCGTTCTTTGAGGAGGAGCCTTGTGAAAAGCAAAAAATGCATCAACATCATCAATGTCAGTTTGCTGAACGAATATGGCAAGTCTGCATACGTAAGACAGTTAGTGGAATCGATTAGAAAGCCGTCTCTTACACCGACTAGAGACAATGCTGTGTCTCTACGAAACCATCTTCTGCTCTCTGTCACTGTAATTAACAGTTTAAGAAAATCTAACATTGCTCTTTTAAACATTAGAGACTACATGGCTGCTGAGAAGAGTGAGTGTGGATATTGCATTGTGCAAGAGCGCTACAAAACAGCATACAAGTACGGAGCCAAAAACATTCTAGTGCCGAACGACTTGAAAGTGTTGATCGATATTTATTTGCTGAGATACAGAGACCTTCTTGTCAACGACTCTCACTACATGGCTGCAGACACCAAGACTGTTTTGGAGTTGAGCGACTGCTACAGGCCCCTTTTTCCATCGATGAGACCCAACAAAGACGAATGTGTGACACTCGGTGCAACTAGAGTGCCTGTTTACCAGATGGGTTCCTCTGCTATCTCCTCTTGCCTGACGTCCTGCTTCAGAAAAAGCCAAGTAAACATTCCCATGAAGCGTCTTACTCCCACTTGCATTCGCGGTTCGATAGCCACTTACTTTGCCAACAACAGCAAAGAAGATCGCGAGCGGTTTGCTACACTCTACATGAAGCACAGCAGGAACACAATGGATAGCTTTTATGTGTCCCAGTGGAACGCTGCAGAGGAGTTGCGCTTTGCCCTGGGCATCGGACAGTCCTTCGGAGTCATAGAGTCTTTGACTGTTGAAAAGTCTGAGAGACCACCAAAGAAGGAGAAGGATGTGATGGACTGGCTCCAAACTAATGCAGAGGAGTACGGTTTTCATGAGGTTGAGGACATCTTTGAGGAAGATTTAGACTCCGGTTCTGACTCTGAAGAATGTGCTGCTACTTTCAGCTGTACCACAGTGGTTCCGTTTTCTCCAGCTGTAGAAAACAATGTTCCTTTAGAGGATAGCAACGACCATGCCGTAGATTTCTTGTGTGAACCTACCTCAACTCCTGTTTCGTCTGTTCCATCTGAACAAACAATCGCTGGTCCAGTTCTTGAACTATCCCCTGCTCTTGCACAACTAGTTCCTAACGAACAAGCTGTTTGTATGGATGTAGATCAGACTCTAGCTGTTCCTGTTGGCACAGCTTGTTCTCCTCTTGCATTAACATTATTTCCTGATGAACCGGATTTTATTGAACACCATGCAAAACTTTCTCCAGTTTACTTTAATGAGCAAGTGGTTGCCAAACCTGTTTCTGCTTCTCCTTCTCAGCAAGTCGCTTTCTGTCCTTCAAAAGAGGTCTTTTCTGTTCCTCTGACTCCTAGCCTTGTTGCTTTTCAGCAAACATTGGCCAAACCCAGTTTGTTTCTTTCATCTGATCCAGTTTCAGCTGTTCCTGTCCAACAGGCTGGTACTGTTCTTGCAAAGCAGCTCTCACCTTATGCTGTTCAATCTGTTGGTAGCCTATTTAGCCAAAGTCTTGCCTCTACATCCAGAGGTAAATTCTTTTTGATTTTTGATTTTTGATTTTTATGCAAATCTCAACACGCTTTCAAAAAATGAAAATGCCCAAATCAACTCCTTGCCCTATTGTTATTGTTAGAGCTGTAAAAAAAACAAAACAAAACAAAAAAACAACACAGAAGTGTGTATGTATTTGTTGCAGGACTAATTCTGTGATTGCTTAAATGTTTATACAAGTGAATGATACTAAAACTGATTATGTTTTAGAAGTAAAAGATCCAAGAAGAAAAAAAATCAAGTTGGAAATGCCATCTTTCACTCAAGAACTCATCGGTAATGTAAAACCTAATTTATACAAAGATATATAAACACAAACCTCTTCTTGCACAATTTCAGATGGTTAACTGTTAACAAAAACTAGCCATCATTGCTAAGTGCACTTTTAGAAAGTTGTGTCTACCCGATTTCTAATGATGAAGTTAGAAACATCACCGTTAGAAATCATGCACAGCTTGTTATCATCTCTAACACTTAGAAACTGTTGATGGTTTTTATGAATTAGAAAAATGAACATGGTTTTATTTTATTTCAGGATCAACTCAGCCAAGAACAAAGGAAAACAAAGCAGAAGTTAGCCAATGCCATTTAGGTAATCTTTCAAAAACCAGTTATTGCTATCAGTGCAAACAATAAGGTCAACAAAAAAAAAATAAATAAAAAAACAGAATAAATCTTGTCTTACTTCAGAACCAAATGAATATTTGATTTAATCACTTTGTGTTATGACTTGAGTTTGTAAAATTTTAGATGAAATAGTTGAAGAGCTGAATGCTTGCCCTGGCCACAACGAATGGTTCAACACCAGAAGTTTTCCACGATGTGCAGCTTTGGTGTTGGCATACATCTTGCAAGACGTGTTTACAGATGTAAGCTCAAGTTGCTCGTACAAAGATTACCTTGGCATCTTGGCAAATCATAGCAGTGACAAGCTCATTCATGTCTTGCAAAAGTACTCCTACCAAAGCCATATTAAAGACAAAATTAAAAACATGAAGCTAAAAATTCAAAAAGAGGGTAGTTTAGAAAAGTTTGTTCAATATGGCAATATCGTGAAACCATTTATGTAGTTTAGATAAGTTTGTTCAGTTTGGCAATAAAGATGGGCCTTTTGTGTAGTTTGTTTTATCTATGCTTTTGCAAATATTTTTATCTGTTTCGCTAAAGACATAATAAACAAGAAGTTCTGTTAAACTGTTCTCACATTTCTTATTTAAAGATAGTTCAAACTTTTTTTTATCTTTAAAAAAAAAAAAAAGAAGTCGTTTTGTTATTCTGTGAAAACTTTTAATAGAGTTGCATTTAGAATTACTTCTGATGTTTTTAAGAGTTTGTTAAAAAGCAAAATAATATTTCCTGTGATGTTAAACTGCATAAGTGAAATTTAAAAAAGGAAAACTGCTCCAACCATTTTTCGGAAAAAGAAATCAAAAAGTTCCTTATTTTAAAAGATCTAGACATCCATTTCTTCTTCAGCAAAATAGCGAGGCTTTTTTATGAACTCTTACTCTCTATTTTTTCATATCTTTACACAAAGGATTTTGTTTAGATCAATGTAAACATACATAGAAGTATATTATGTTTTTTTTTTTTTTTTTGTTTTTATGCAGTCTAACTTTTGTTTCACTTCTATTTTATTTTACGTTTATCTTGTATTTTATCATGCCTTATTGGTTTTTGCGTTTTGTGATGTCAAGCTGCGTAAGCTAAACTTAAAAGGGGAAAACTACGCTAACTTTTCTTTGAAAAAATATTCAAGAAGTACCTTAAACGAAAGAGAAAGCACACGAATCTTGCCATCCAATTCTTCTTCTGCAAAGTAGCGAGGCTTTTTATGTACTTTTGCTCTCTAATTTATCTCTATTTACGCAAAGGGTTTTATTTCAATGTAAACACGTATAAAAGAATACTTTGTTAAAAATAATGTTAAAGGAGTTGCGTAAAAAAAAACGTCTGAATAAAGTTTCTTTACAAAAAAAACAACTAAGAAACAAGCGCGCCTAAGAAAAACCAGATCGCGATTCACTAAGTCAAAAAACGAAAGAAACAAAGTTTAAAAGGTCTTTCTAGACAACAAATTCTATTTTTGGCAATGCAGTTTTTGTATTTATGCAACCTAACTTTTGTTTGACTTCTATTTTATTTTACGTTTACCTTGTATTTTATCTTGCCTTTTTGTGTTTTGTGATGTCAAGCTACATAATCTAAACTTAAAAGAAGGAAACTAGGCTAACTTTTCTAGTAGAATATTATGTTGTTGGTTTTGTATGCAGCCTAACTTTAGTTTCATCTATATTTTATTTTGCGTTTATCTTATATTTTATCTTGTCTTTTTGAGTTTTGTATTTTGTGATGTCAAGCTACATAATTTAAACTTAAAAGAAGAAAACTAGGCTAACTTTTCTTTGAAAAATTGTTCAAAAACTACCTTACACCGATAGAGATAGCTCACGAATTTAAAAAGTTGCATCTATTCATCTTCTTCTTCAGCAAAGTAAAGCTTTTTATGCACTTTTACTCTCTAACTTACCTATATTTGCGTAAAGGATTTTATTTAATTCAATTTAAACATAACTAGTAGAATATTATGTTGTTGGTTTTGTATGCAGCCTAACTTTAGTTTCATCTATATTTTATTTTGCGTTTATCTTATATTTTATCTTGTCTTTTTGAGTTTTATATTTTGTGATGTCAAGCTACATAAGCTAAACTTTAAAGAGGAAATTTACGCTAACCTGTCTTTGAAAAACTATTCAAAAACTACCTTTAACAAAGTAGCGAGGCTTTTTATGCGCTTTTACTCTCTAACATACCTATTTTTGCGCAAAGGATTTTATTTAATTCAATTTAAACATGCCTAGTAGATTATTATGTTGTTGGTTTTTTATGCAGCCTAACTTTAGCTACATCTATTTTTCATTTTACGTTTGTCTTATATTTTATTTTATCTTTTTGTGTTCTGTGATGTCAAGCTACATAAGCTAATGTTAAAAGAGGAAAGCTGCGCTAACCTTTCTTTGAAAAACTATTCGAAATCTATTTTTGAGATAATCTAGATTTAAAAGAGGAACACTACGCTAATTTTGCTTTGAAAAAACTCTCGAAAACTAACTTATTCGATAGAGATAGCACACAAATTTAAAAAATTGTATCTACTCATCCACTTCTTCTACAGCAAAGTACTGAGGCTTTTTATGCACTTTTATTCTCTAACATACCTATATTTGCGCAAAGGATTTTATTTAACTCAATGTAAACATACATAGAAGAGTATTGTTACCCGTTTGTTTTATGCAGCCTAACTTTAGTTTCATCTATACATTATATTGCGTTTACCTTATATTTTATCTTGCCTTTGTTAGTTTTGTGTTTTGTTATGTCAAGCTTCATAATCTAATCTTAAAAGGGGAAAACTGCGCTAACTTTTCTTTGAAAAAGTACTCAAAAAGGACCTAAATCGATATAGATAGCTCACAATTTTAAAAAGTTGCATATAGTCATCTTCTTCTTCAGCAAAGTATCGAGGCTTTTTATGGATTTTTACTCTAACTTTCCTATATTTGCGCAAAGGACATTATTTAATTCAACTTAAACATGCCTAGTAGATTATTATGTTGTTGGTTTTTTATGCAGTCTAAACTTTGTTACATCTATATTTTACGATTAACTTATATTTTATCTTGCCTTTTTGAGCTTTGTGTTCTGTGATGTCAAGCTACATAGTCTAAACATAAAAGAGGAAAACTACGCTAAACTTGCTTTGAAAAACTATTCAAAAACTACCTTTAACAAAGTAGCGAGGCTTTTCATGCACTTTTACTCTCTAACATACCTACATTTGCGCAAAGGATTTTATTTAATTCAATTTAAACATGCCTAGTAGATTATTATGTTGTTGGTTTTTTATGCAGCCTAACTTTAGTTTCATCTATATTATGTTTTAGGTTTATCATATATTTTATCTTTTCTTTTTGAGTTTTGAGTTTTGTGATGCCAAGCAACTTAAGCTAAACTTAAAAGTGGAATGCTACGCTAACCTTTCTTTGAAAATCTATTCATAAACTACCCTAGACAAAAGCTAGATTTAAAAGAGGAAAACTACACTATTTTTACTTTGAAAAAACTTTCGAAAACTACCTTAATCGATAGAGATAGCACACGATTTTAAAAAATTGCATATAGTCATCCACTACTTCTGCAGCAAAGTAGCGAGGCTCTTTATGCACTTTTTCTCACTAGTTTGCTTATATTTACGCAAAGGAATTCATTTAATTCAATCCAAACATATATAGAAGATTATTATGTTACGATTTTTTTTTTCTTTTATGCAGCCTAACATTTATTTCACCTACATTTTATTTTACGATTAACTTTTATATTACCTTTCCTTTTAGTGTTTTGTGTTTTGTGATGTCAAGCTACATAAGCCAAACTTTAAAGAGGAAAACTACGCTAAGCTTTCTTTGAAAAACTATTCAAAAACTACCTTAAACAAAGTAGCGAGGCTTTTTATGCACTTTTACTCTCTAACATACCTACATTTGTGCATAGGGTTTTATTAGATTCTAGTAGGTTATTACGTTGTTGTTTTTTTATGCAGTCTAACTTTAGCTTCATCTATATTTTATTTTACGTTTATCTTATATTTTATTTTGTCTTTTTGAATTTTGTGTTTTGTGATGTCAAGCTACATAAGCTAAACTTAAAAGAGGAAAGCTACGCTAACCTTTCTTTGAAAAGCTGTTCAAAAACTACCTTAGACATAATCTAGATTTAAAAGAGAAAGACTACGCTATTTTTGCTTTGAAAAATCTTTCGAAAACTACCTTAATCGATAGAGATAGCACAGGATTTTAAAAAGTTGTATCTAGTCATCCACTTCTTTCACAGCAAAGTAGCGAGGCTTTCTATGCGCTTTTACTCTCTAACATACCTATTTTTGCGCAAAGGATTTTATTTAATTCAATTTAAACATGCCTAGTAGATTATTATGTTGTTGGTTTTTTATGCTGCCTAACTTTAGCTACATCTATTTTTCATTTTACGTTTGTCTTATATTTTATTTTATCTTTTTGTGTTCTGTGATGTCAAGCTACATAAGCTAATGTTAAAAGAGGAAAGCTGCGCTAACCTTTCTTTGAAAAACTATTCGAAATCTATTTTTGAGATAATCTAGATTTAAAAGAGGAACACTACGCTAATTTTGCTTTGAAAAAACTCTCGAAAACTACCTTATTCAATAGAGATAGCACACAAATTTAAAAAATTGTATCTACTCATCCACTTCTTCTTTTTATGGATTTTTACTCTCTTATTTACCCAAATTTGCGCAAAGGACTTTACTTAATTCAACTTAAACATGTCTAGTAGATTATTAAGTTGTTTGTTTTTTATGCAGCCTAACTTTAGTTTCATTTATATTTTATTTTACGTTTATCTGATACTTTATCTTGTCTTTTTGTGTGTTGTTTTGTCAAGCTACATAAGCTAAACTTAAAAGTGGAAAAGTACGCTAACCTTTCTTTGAAAATCTATTCAAAAACTGCCTTAGACATAAGCTAGATTTAAAAGAGGAAGACTACGCTATTTATGCTTTTAAAAAACTTTCGAAAAATACCTTAATCCATTGAGGTAGTGCACGAATTTACAAAGTTGTATCTAGTCATCCACTTCTTCTATAGCAAAGTAGCGAGGCTTTTTATGCACTTTTGCGTTCTAATTTATCTCTGTTTACGCATATGGTTTTTGTTTATTTCTATGTAATGATATACAAAAGAGTATTTTGTTAAAGATTATGCTGCAGGAGCTGCGTAAAAAAACTCTGGCGACCTTTCCTTAAGAAAAAAGCAACTGAAAGACATGTGCGCCTTAGAAAATTCAAATCGCGATTCACCAAATTAAAAGACGAAAAGAACGACCTTTAAAAGCTCTCACTAGACATTTGTGTTTATGATAGGCAATGCAGTTTTTGATTTTATGCAGCCTAACATTTGTTTCATCTATATCTTATTTTACGTTTATCTTATACTTTATCTTGCCTTTTTGAGTTTAGTATTTTGTGATGTCATGCTAAATAAACTATACTTTGCTAATTTTTATTTGAAAAAATATTCAAAAACTACCTGAATTATAAGCTAGATCTAAAGGAGGAAAACTACGCTAACTTTTCTTTAAAAAAAATATTTAAAAACTACCTTAAACATAAGCTATATCCAAAAGAGGAAAACTATGCTAACTTTTCTTTAAAAAAATATTTAAAAACTACCTTAAACATAAGCTAGATCTAAAAGAGGAAAACTACGCTAACTTTTCTTTGAAAAAATACTCAAAAACTACCTTAAACATAAGCTAGATCTAAAAGAGGAAAACTACGCTAACTTTTCTTTGAAAAAATACTCAAAAACTACCTTAAACATAAGCTAGATCTAAAAGAGGAAAACTACGCTAACAATTCTTTGAAAAAATATTCGAAAACTACCTTTAAACATGATTTAGATTTAATAGATGAAAACTACGCTAACATTTCTTTGAAAAAACATTCAAAAACTACCTTTAAACATGATTTAAATTTAATAGATGAAAACTACGCTAACATTTCTTTGAAAAAACATTCAAAAACTACCTTTAAACATGATTTAAATTTAAAAAAGGAAAACTACGCTAACATTTCTTTGAAAAAATATTCAAAAAGTACCTTAATCGAAAGAGATAGCACACGAAATTAAAAAGTTGCATTTAGTCATCCGTTTCTTCTTCATCAAAGTAGCGAGGCGTTTATGCACTTTTTATTCTCTAAGTTATCTCTACTTACGCAAATGGCTTTTGTTTATTTCAATGTAAAACTTTTCAAAAGAGTATTTTGTTAAAGATTATGCTGCAGGGGCTGTGTAAGAAAACTCTGGTGACCTTTCTTTAAGAAAAAGCAACTAAAGTAGATGTGCGCCTAAGAAAATCCAAATTGCGATTCACTAAATTAAAAGACATATACAACAAACTTTAAAAGTGAAACTATTTTTACAAGCGTATTTGGTAAAGATGAAATGTTCTTATGACATTTTAACGTTACGAAAGGGATTTTCTTCTGTTCAAATATTTATTACAATTTAAAGTGTTAAATAATGTTACAGAAACGACCTAAAACGCCTGTTGTATTAATTTAAACGAACAAAATAGATAAAAAAAAAGAAAAACTATCATTAAAAAAAAAAAAGTAAAAAAAGAAAAGAAATAGAAGTTGAGGAAAAATAAAAATAAGAACTTCTAACAAAGAGCTCTTCTTTTTATTTTTCAGATTTTAGATGCTTAATTCCTTGAATGAAAAGTTGAACTGATGACTCACTACTAAGGTTGTTCCTAGCCTTCCGTTCTCAAACTAGGCCATTCTGAGAGGCTGTTTGATTAAGTACCGTTGATAGTAGTATCGCACGTAAGAGACTTCTAAAACTCTGATTATTATTAATTCCTGGAATGAAGAGATGACTTCATACTCACTAACGAGGTTGTTCTTAGCCATCCGTTCTTAAACTAAGCAAAACAGTGAAGTTGTTTGATTAAGTATCACAGTTTGCTGATTTGCACATGCACCATTGCCGAAACTGTGATGCTTGGTTCCTTGATTGGATTGAAGAAGCTCATCACCATGCATTTTACAAGCTGTCCGTTGTTATGTTTTGCAATTCAGTGGTTCTGTTTTGCAATTCATTTTCTGTTTGTTTAAGTATCATCGATGGTGGTGTCGTGCATGCAAACTTTCCGAAACTCTGATGCTTGTTTTTCTTGAATGGAGAGATGAGCTTATACTTTAGGTGACTTTTAAAACTGCAGTAATTAGTGCCTCGAATGGAAAAACGAACTCATTCATTACAGACCAAGGTTGTTCCTGGCCATCCGTTAACATATTAGGCAACAGTACAGCGAAGCTGTTTGTTTTACAAGCTTTTGTCGTTTCGAGAAATCACTACATTAAGCATTCGATGGTGATACACGACTGATGGCCAGGTTCTGATTTTCGAATGAAAAGAAGAGTCGCATCCGACCACCGGTCGGCTTTCGACGCAAAACAGCTGTACACACTCGTCCAACGATCCAGTGACTAACTGTTGCAACGAGAAAGTTAGCTTTATTTGTCGTGCAGATTGTCCGCTTTGACGTAAAATGCTAGAAATTTGCTGAACGCTCGGTTTGCGCCGCCCAAGAGTCATTCTGTTTCTGCGTTGCCAGCGTCTGTCGGCTAAATACAACTGTAGACTCCGCGCAAGCTTTTTCACCGCAAAAGTTGTACAGAGCCACACCGAAGGCTAAAATCGACTTTAAGGTCGAAGGTTAAAATCGACCCTAGAGGTTTGAAAACGACGTCACGAAATTTTCAAGACATCATCGAAGAAAATTACGGCGGCCAGATGCAACTCTTAGTACTAACTCTACTAATCTTAGTACGTTAAGCATTCCAGTCGAGAGATCAGACGTTTTTTCGTCACCTAAGAGACCGGCCGATGCGTTTGCGACGCTGCGGAAAGAAAGAAGATGGCAAACCACAGGGTTGTTACCGTAACAAACCTCCGTGAGTACCTCCATCTCGAGTGGCTTTTGAAGAAACGTTCGTTTTAAACTCAAAGGGATGGTTGTTAAAGCTCACAAACGCCTGGTTAACGATTTTCTAACGGCAGACACCGTGTTTACAATGGATACAGACCGATTAACTGAGCCCAAAGCGCAAGATCTATCAGAAAACTCCTCTAGGTCGATGCAACGAGACGACTAGACACGTGCGTCTAAAGGCATTTTACAATTGAAGGACGCCCCTCGTGGGCCCTTTAACCTTAACACTAAACTCCTGCTTGATATCCTCGTCCCCAGGTTTCCAAACCGTAACCCCAACCCCCTCTAATCCTAACCCCCTTACCCTCTAACTCTCCCCCCTCAAAAAAACAAAAAACATAAAAAAGCAAACAAAACGAAAAAAAAACTTGCTTCCCTCCTCACTTTTAGCTCTAGGATGCAACACCTTTTTGCCGCCCTCCGCTAGAAGGGAGTAGGGAGTAACGAAAGCTTGACATCAAAGTAGCGTTTCGTATGAGATTTGTTTGCCAAAATTTGAGCGTTTTTAAAAAAGCCAAGACTTCGTCAGAGGGGTTTCTTCTTTTCTCCTAAAGCTATCGATCGATTAAAAAGCTCAAAGCAAAGAAATTCAAAACAAAATACAAAAACGGGAAGTTTTAGTTTCTGCACCACAAGCCAAGCACTAGTTCAAACTGGAGATAATAAAAGGAAATCGAATGATCTCACTTCTCAAACCACTGAGCTGCCATTGGTCGGCAGTCTCTTGTTTGGAGACCATTGAGCTGCCATTGGTTGGCTGTTTAATCGTTGCGATTGGTCGGCAGTTTTATCGTTGGAGACCATTGAGAGATATAAAAGGAATTTTTTTTTTGAGCACAACATTAAACGTTAAATCGTTAGATGTTGTTATAAAGGCACCATTAGAATGCGATGTCCTCAAATATTTTCCTCGATATTTTAATAAGTAAACAAAAACAAAACTAAGTCTTGCAACTGGCGAAAACTTTCAATAAGCAAACAAAGCAACAACTTTCCTTTCGAGTTTTTTACATTTTAAACAAAAGACAAACAAAGAAAAAAAAAAAACAAACAAAAACAAAAACAAAAACAAAAAAACAAAACAAAAACAAAACAGAAAAGGGAGAATGAGTGAGTCGACTGATTTCGCTCAACTGTCTTAAACGAGAAGTCATAAACGTTTGCTTGTGCCAGCAAGTTGCAAATTAAGTTGTAAATGAACTGCACCGCAAAAGCTTAACCACAGTTTATTAAGCATATTAAGCCTTTGCTGACATGTTAAGACATTTTAAGCCTTTGCTATTATCATGAGGCTTTTGCTCCACGAGCCAAAAAAGTACGCTAGAGTTGACAAACTGCATCGCGGTCGAAAAGTGTAATTACGCCAACACTTTTATCCGTTTTAAGCATTTCGTTTTCGCACGAACAACAATTAAAGCAGCTCGTTGAGCTTAACGACGTTCGTATTTTTTTTCGAAGCCAAAACTTCGGCTATAAGTAGAATGAAGAGGCACTTCGAAAAACAACAAAGCTGTTCGCAGTCGATAGCAACGAGCGACAACATCTCTGCGAGTCTGGCATCAAGGTAAACAGTTTTTTTTTACATTTTCATTTGTAAGTGCCACTTTTGTGTACATTATGTATTCAAAAATTTCTTGCTGACGCTAGATTTTTCGTTTTCAATGAACAACAGTTGCAACCTCTAGTCGTTTGCTAAAACAGCTTGCTAGGACAACCAAATCAATCATATGTTGTGAAAATTTCTTTTTGTTCAACTGACTAAGGAAGATCGAGCGAACGCTTTTTTTTTTATAACTTGTTTGTATCATATTGCTATTAAGAAAACAGCGTTGTGTATACTAAACGTGACATAATTGGCAATTATCCGTAACTAAAAATAAGATAGAAATTACAAACTTGATACCATATTTTAATTACTCTAACAAAACTAGACGTCATCGCGTGAGAAAATAAATGTTCATAACACATAACCTATTTTTTTGTTTTTTTTTTCTTCTCTTTTTTCCTTTTAATCTCTTTTCTTTCGTCCAAAAAGCGTTTTGATTTTTGCCTCGCCACAAGCGATGAAATCGATAAAAAAACCTGCTCGGACATTCTCAATTCTCAACAACAAAAGCAATCAAAGTTCTAGCTCTCGAGCACGTGCGCCGACAGGTTGATGAAACCGTTCAAATATGCTCGATCGCTAGAATTTAAAGAAAGAAACAAGCCAGAAACAAACCAAAATAAAAAAAACAAAAACAAAAATGGACATCTTTAGAACGCTTAAATTTTATAAAATATTTTCCTCTGCGTTTTTAACCAGCTAAACTGTCGTAAAGTTTTTTCGGTGCAGTTCATTTAAAAAACTTAGTTTTCAACTTTTAAACGTTTTAGACTTCTCGTTTAAGGCAGTCGAAAGAAATGAGTCGACTCACTCTCTCTCTCCCTATTCGGTTTTGTTTTTGTTTATTTGTTTTTGTTTTTTCTTCGTTTGCCTTCGTTTGCCTTTGTTTGCTTTTGGAAAAGTTGTCGCCATGCGAGACTTAGTTTTTTTTTTTTTTTGCTCAAATTGAGCACAAGTGAGTTTCTAGTCTTGAAAGTGTGCAAAGTGTGGGCCAATCTGGTGGCTGGAGTGATGACACGTGAATGCTGGAAATTCCAGACTTTGAGCGGATTCAGCGTACATAGAAAGAAAATGTAGCATTCACGTGGGTCTCTCCTAAGCGTGCCATTGGTCGGTCTGCTGTCCTTAAGTACCCCCCTCCCCCCCCTCAACGTCACGTTTGCTCAACTTTCTCGGTCTTTGGCGCCCAGAGAAAGCTTGAGGAAGGATAAAAAATGGCGAGGTTTCGGTACTGCGTTTTCTGTTTTTCTTATTTGTTTTTGTTTGTTTGCTTGTTTGTTTGTTTGTTTGTTTGTTAATTTTTTTAATTTTTTTTTTTTTGTTTGTTTGTTTCGTTCGTTTGTTTGTTTGTTTGTTTCGTTTGCTTCGTTTGTTTTGTGATGTTTTGTTTTCCCTTCTTGATGGCACAAAACAGAAGCAAACAAGACTTTCGGTTATATTCGGTTATATTCGGTTCAATAAAAGTTTGTTGGTTTCTGCACAACAACAACAACAACCACAACAACAAAAGTCCCTCTGTCCCTCAAAAGCAGTTTCTCCTCTGTCCTAAAGAAGAGCCTCTTTGTAATCGATCTTGTCTGAATGCAGCTCTCCTTTTGCCTACAGGTTTTTATTCCAACCCTTTTGTTGTTGTTAGTGCCATGTTGTTGTTATTGTTATACTCTGTAAAAGCAGTTGTTGCTGTTGTACTTGTTTGTTGTTTCTAAAGACACTGTTGTTGCTGCTGTTAGCGCTGTTAGTAATCACCCACTTGGCTTGTATTTTTGTTTCTTGTTTTTGTTTTTTGTTTTATTTATAAACACTCTCTGAGTAAGTGATGCTGTTGCTGTTGTTGTTGTTACAGTTGCAATGAGTGTTTGTTAATGTTCCCCCACTTGGCTTGTACTTTTGTTTTCTGTTTTGTTTTGTTTTTTTTTTGTTTTTGTTTTTTTTTTCTCAACACTCTCTGAGTAAGTGATGCTGTTGCTGTAGTCGTTGTTATAGTTGCAATGAGTGTTTGTTAATGTTCACCAACTTGGCTTGTTTATAATCTATTTTATTTTATCAACACTCTCTGAGTCAGTGATGGTGTTGCTGTTGCTGTTGTCGTTATTATGCTTGCAATGGGAGTTGTTACTGTTCACCCACTTTGCTTGTTTTGTTTTTATTTCTTTATTTTATCAACACCCTTTGAGCCAGTGATGCTGTTGCTGTTGTTGTTGTTATAGTTGCAATGAGTGTTGTTAATGTTCACCCACTTTGCTTGTGTTTTTGTTTTTGTTTATCAACACCCTTTGTGTCAGTGATGCTGTTGCTGTTGTTCTTATTACAGTTGCAATGAGTGTTTGTTAATGTTCACCAACTTGGCTTGTTTATAATCTATTTTGTTTTATCAACACTCTCTGAGTCAGTGATGCTGATGCTGTTGTTGTTATTGTGCTTGCAATAAGTGTTGCTAATGTTCACCCACTTTGCTTGTTTTGTTTGTGCTTTTGTTTTTGTTTATCAACACCCTTTGAGTCACTGATGCTGTTGCTGTTGGTGTTATTATAGTTGCAATGAGTGTTAATGTTCACCCACTTTGCTTGCTTTGTTTGTTTGTTGCTTTTTTTTTTTATCAACACCCTGCGAGTTAGTGATGCTGTTGCTGCTTTTGTCATTTTACTTGTATTTATAGTTGTTACTGTTCAGCCACTTTGCTTGTTTTTTAATCTGTTTTATTTTATCACCACTCTCTGAGTCAGTGATGATGTTGCTGATGCTGTTGTTGTTATTTTACTTGCAATGATAGCTGTTACTGTTCAGCCACTTTGCTTGTTTTGTTTGTTTGTTTGTTTTTTTTTATCAATATCCTCTGAGTAAGTGATGCTGTTGCTGTTGTTGTTGTTATAGTTGCAATGAGTGTTTGTTAATGTTCCCCCCCTTGGCTTGTACTTCTGTTTTCTGTTTTGTTTTGTTTTTGTTTTTTTTGTTGTTTTTTTTCTCAACACTCTCTGAGTAAGTGATGCTGTTGCTGTAGTCGTTGTTATAGTTGCAATGAGTGTTTGTTAATGTTCACAAACTTGGCATGTTTATAATCTATTTTATTTTATCAACACTCTCTGAGTCAGTGATGCTGATGCTGTTGTTGTTATTATGCTTGCAATAAGTGTTGTTAATGTTCACCCACTCTGCTTGTTTTGTTTGTGCCTTTGTTTTTGTTTATCAACACCCTTTGAGTCACTGATGCTGTTGCTGTTGGTGTTATTATAGTTGCAATGAGTGTTAATGTTCACCCACTTTGCTTGCTTTATTTGTTTGTTGCTTTTTTTTTTATCAACACCCTGCGAGTTAGTGATGCTGTTGCTGCTTTTGTCATTTTACTTGTATTTATAGTTGTTACTGTTTAGCCACTTTGCTTGTTTTTTAATCTGTTTTATTTTATCACCACTCTCTGAGTCAGTGATGATGTTGCTGATGCTGTTGTTGTTATTTTACTTGCAATGATAGCTGTTACTGTTCAGCCACTTTGCTTGTTTTTTTTTTGTTTTTGTTTTGTTTGTTTGTTTGTTTGTTTTTTTATATATCCTCTGAGTTAGTGATGCTGTTGTTGTTATTATGCTTTCAATGAGAGCTGTTACTGTTCACCCACTTTGTTTGTTTATAATCTGTTTTATTTTATCAACACTCTCTGAGTCAGTGATGCTGATGCTGATGCTGTTGTTGTTATTATGCTTGCAGTGAGAGTTGTTACTGTTCACCCACTTTGCTTGCTTATTGTCTATTTTATTTTGTCAACACTCTCTGAGTCAGTGATGCTGATGCTGATGCTGTTGTTGTTATTATGCTTGCAATGAGAGTTGTTACTGTTCACCCAATTTGCTTGTTTTGTTTTTTTATTTGTTTTTTTGTTTGTTTTTGTTTTGCTTGTTTTTTTTTATCAATACCCTCTGAGTCAGTGATGCTGTTGCTGTTGTTGTTGTTGTTGTTATAGTTGCAATGAGTGTTTGTTAATGTTCCCCCACTTGGCTTGTACTTTTGTTTTCTTTTTTGTTATGTCAACACTCTCTGAGTCAGTGATGCTGATGCTGTTGTTATTATGCTTGCAATGAGAGTTGTTACTGTTGTAGTTATGTCTGTCATTTGTCCTTGTTAGCAAGTTCTATTTGCCCTCTCTTGCCTTTTTTCAACACAGTTTCTTTCTTTGAGTCATATGGTTGCGAGATCCTCTCAAACTCCATCTCTTTATTTATTTGTTTCTTTTTTTTTTTTTTTTTTCTCATTCTCCTTCTCATAATAGCAATCACTGCTGCCACCATGCATGTAATGCTAGTTGCTCTCATTCTTTTTCATTTGCTAGTGGAAACTTTGTTTCTTCTTGTTGCTCTCTTTTCTTTCTTTTTTCTCTTTTGCAGAGGATTCGAAAAAACACAGCTCTTCCCTGCAGTTGTAAACATTCCAGGATTCCAGGATGCAGGCAGAAGAAAAACACTCTCACTAACTGTCTTCTTTTTTTTAGCATAAACCGTTGCAAACAAACACCTGAACATGTCTTCTTCACAAGAAAACAACACTGTTGTTGCCCCTTCTCCGAACTCTAAAGCGAAAAAAAAGAAAAGAAGGCAGTCACAAGAACAGAGAGACTTAAAGCTCAAAAACAAAGTCAGGGCCGCATTAGTTGCAGCGTGTGGCTCCGTAAACAGGGTTGTACCTTTCTATGGTACCAAGAAGAGGTACGCTGTTAGCTGTCCGATGCCTTTGTGCAAACATTCCTCCACAAGCATTAAAAGACACTTGACTAAAAAAGATCATTCTTGGACTTTGGATGAAGCTTCCATCTTTTACTCTGCAATGGTCAGGAAGTTTCAGCATGCTCGTCTCGAACGCAAGTCCGGCTGTCCAAAACCTTACCCCTGTTTGCAATGTTGGAAGTATTACGACCGACTGGACATACACTTGAAAGAGACTCATTTCTACGATTCCAAGACGATCAAACAAAAGATTGCAGAGGCAAAGCGATACGACAACGACAAGCTCTATGTCCCTCAATTTATTCGACCTGCCTTCTTTGGTATTAAGCCAGTAGCTGAACAAGCGTCTGCATCAGGCTCTGCATCCTCTGCTCCTGGGCCTTCCTCCTCTTTTTCTTCTCCGGTTCTTTCCTCTGATCCTCTTTTAAGCTTGCCCTCATCAGTTGCTGGTTCGTCCGAGGCTCCTTCTGCAAACCACTGCACCTCTGTAGAAAACAAAGAGCTGAACACCGAATCCGTCCTAGACTCTGATTTTAATTCCTTAAAGCACTTGGTTTCCAACTCCTCCGTCTTGACAGAAGATAAGAGACTCTTGTTTCAGCTGGACAAAGATGCTTTTCACTTTTATTACCAGTCAGCAGATGAGCTCTTCAGAGATTTTGAAAAGTGGCTTGTGGTAGCCAACAACAACACTTTGTCACAAGCAAAGATCTACAAAAATGCAGTTGTTGAAATATTGACATGTTGTGACAGCACGCTGACGCTGCACCCGAACGCTCTCACCAATTCCAACGTTTTGGAGGATAGATACTTTTCCATGCACTTTAAAAACATTCAGCTCAATTCCAAGCTGAGTGAACTTGACCAAACAAAAGCCATGTCTTGTCACACGTTGTACAACCGCCTTGTCTACCTTTGTCTCCTGTTTCGTTTCAGTGAAGCCAGGAATGTCTATTTCGGACTTTCTCATGAGGCCATCCGACGTTTGCGCTGCAAGGTGGAGGAGTTACAAAAAGTGCTGAGGCCCTTTCGTTCTTTGAGGAGGAGCCTTGTGAAAAGCAAAAAATGCATCAACATCATCAATGTCAGTTTGCTGAACGAATATGGCAAGTCTGCATACGTAAGACAGTTAGTGGAATCGATTAGAAAGCCGTCTCTTACACCGACTAGAGACAATGCTGTGTCTCTACGAAACCATCTTCTGCTCTCTGTCACTGTAATTAACAGTTTAAGAAAATCTAACATTGCTCTTTTAAACATTAGAGACTACATGGCTGCTGAGAAGAGTGAGTGTGGATATTGCATTGTGCAAGAGCGCTACAAAACAGCATACAAGTACGGAGCCAAAAACATTCTAGTGCCGAACGACTTGAAAGTGTTGATCGATATTTATTTGCTGAGATACAGAGACCTTCTTGTCAACGACTCTCACTACATGGCTGCAGACACCAAGACTGTTTTGGAGTTGAGCGACTGCTACAGGCCCCTTTTTCCATCGATGAGACCCAACAAAGACGAATGTGTGACACTCGGTGCAACTAGAGTGCCTGTTTACCAGATGGGTTCCTCTGCTATCTCCTCTTGCCTGACGTCCTGCTTCAGAAAAAGCCAAGTAAACATTCCCATGAAGCGTCTTACTCCCACTTGCATTCGCGGTTCGATAGCCACTTACTTTGCCAACAACAGCAAAGAAGATCGCGAGCGGTTTGCTACACTCTACATGAAGCACAGCAGGAACACAATGGATAGCTTTTATGTGTCCCAGTGGAACGCTGCAGAGGAGTTGCGCTTTGCCCTGGGCATCGGACAGTCCTTCGGAGTCATAGAGTCTTTGACTGTTGAAAAGTCTGAGAGACCACCAAAGAAGGAGAAGGATGTGATGGACTGGCTCCAAACTAATGCAGAGGAGTACGGTTTTCATGAGGTTGAGGACATCTTTGAGGAAGATTTAGACTCCGGTTCTGACTCTGAAGAATGTGCTGCTACTTTCAGCTGTACCACAGTGGTTCCGTTTTCTCCAGCTGTAGAAAACAATGTTCCTTTAGAGGATAGCAACGACCATGCCGTAGATTTCTTGTGTGAACCTACCTCAACTCCTGTTTCGTCTGTTCCATCTGAACAAACAATCGCTGGTCCAGTTCTTGAACTATCCCCTGCTCTTGCACAACTAGTTCCTAACGAACAAGCTGTTTGTATGGATGTAGATCAGACTCTAGCTGTTCCTGTTGGCACAGCTTGTTCTCCTCTTGCATTAACATTATTTCCTGATGAACCGGATTTTATTGAACACCATGCAAAACTTTCTCCAGTTTACTTTAATGAGCAAGTGGTTGCCAAACCTGTTTCTGCTTCTCCTTCTCAGCAAGTCGCTTTCTGTCCTTCAAAAGAGGTCTTTTCTGTTCCTCTGACTCCTAGCCTTGTTGCTTTTCAGCAAACATTGGCCAAACCCAGTTTGTTTCTTTCATCTGATCCAGTTTCAGCTGTTCCTGTCCAACAGGCTGGTACTGTTCTTGCAAAGCAGCTCTCACCTTATGCTGTTCAATCTGTTGGTAGCCTATTTAGCCAAAGTCTTGCCTCTACATCCAGAGGTAAATTCTTTTTGATTTTTGATTTTTGATTTTTATGCAAATCTCAACACGCTTTCAAAAAATGAAAATGCCCAAATCAACTCCTTGCCCTATTGTTATTGTTAGAGCTGTAAAAAAAACAAAACAAAACAAAAAAACAACACAGAAGTGTGTATGTATTTGTTGCAGGACTAATTCTGTGATTGCTTAAATGTTTATACAAGTGAATGATACTAAAACTGATTATGTTTTAGAAGTAAAAGATCCAAGAAGAAAAAAAATCAAGTTGGAAATGCCATCTTTCACTCAAGAACTCATCGGTAATGTAAAACCTAATTTATACAAAGATATATAAACACAAACCTCTTCTTGCACAATTTCAGATGGTTAACTGTTAACAAAAACTAGCCATCATTGCTAAGTGCACTTTTAGAAAGTTGTGTCTACCCGATTTCTAATGATGAAGTTAGAAACATCACCGTTAGAAATCATGCACAGCTTGTTATCATCTCTAACACTTAGAAACTGTTGATGGTTTTTATGAATTAGAAAAATGAACATGGTTTTATTTTATTTCAGGATCAACTCAGCCAAGAACAAAGGAAAACAAAGCAGAAGTTAGCCAATGCCATTTAGGTAATCTTTCAAAAACCAGTTATTGCTATCAGTGCAAACAATAAGGTCAACAAAAAAAAAATAAATAAAAAAACAGAATAAATCTTGTCTTACTTCAGAACCAAATGAATATTTGATTTAATCACTTTGTGTTATGACTTGAGTTTGTAAAATTTTAGATGAAATAGTTGAAGAGCTGAATGCTTGCCCTGGCCACAACGAATGGTTCAACACCAGAAGTTTTCCACGATGTGCAGCTTTGGTGTTGGCATACATCTTGCAAGACGTGTTTACAGATGTAAGCTCAAGTTGCTCGTACAAAGATTACCTTGGCATCTTGGCAAATCATAGCAGTGACAAGCTCATTCATGTCTTGCAAAAGTACTCCTACCAAAGCCATATTAAAGACAAAATTAAAAACATGAAGCTAAAAATTCAAAAAGAGGGTAGTTTAGAAAAGTTTGTTCAATATGGCAATATCGTGAAACCATTTATGTAGTTTAGATAAGTTTGTTCAGTTTGGCAATAAAGATGGGCCTTTTGTGTAGTTTGTTTTATCTATGCTTTTGCAAATATTTTTATCTGTTTCGCTAAAGACATAATAAACAAGAAGTTCTGTTAAACTGTTCTCACATTTCTTATTTAAAGATAGTTCAAACTTTTTTTTATCTTTAAAAAAAAAAAAAAGAAGTCGTTTTGTTATTCTGTGAAAACTTTTAATAGAGTTGCATTTAGAATTACTTCTGATGTTTTTAAGAGTTTGTTAAAAAGCAAAATAATATTTCCTGTGATGTTAAACTGCATAAGTGAAATTTAAAAAAGGAAAACTGCTCCAACCATTTTTCGGAAAAAGAAATCAAAAAGTTCCTTATTTTAAAAGATCTAGACATCCATTTCTTCTTCAGCAAAATAGCGAGGCTTTTTTATGAACTCTTACTCTCTATTTTTTCATATCTTTACACAAAGGATTTTGTTTAGATCAATGTAAACATACATAGAAGTATATTATGTTTTTTTTTTTTTTTTTGTTTTTATGCAGTCTAACTTTTGTTTCACTTCTATTTTATTTTACGTTTATCTTGTATTTTATCATGCCTTATTGGTTTTTGCGTTTTGTGATGTCAAGCTGCGTAAGCTAAACTTAAAAGGGGAAAACTACGCTAACTTTTCTTTGAAAAAATATTCAAGAAGTACCTTAAACGAAAGAGAAAGCACACGAATCTTGCCATCCAATTCTTCTTCTGCAAAGTAGCGAGGCTTTTTATGTACTTTTGCTCTCTAATTTATCTCTATTTACGCAAAGGGTTTTATTTCAATGTAAACACGTATAAAAGAATACTTTGTTAAAAATAATGTTAAAGGAGTTGCGTAAAAAAAAACGTCTGAATAAAGTTTCTTTACAAAAAAAACAACTAAGAAACAAGCGCGCCTAAGAAAAACCAGATCGCGATTCACTAAGTCAAAAAACGAAAGAAACAAAGTTTAAAAGGTCTTTCTAGACAACAAATTCTATTTTTGGCAATGCAGTTTTTGTATTTATGCAACCTAACTTTTGTTTGACTTCTATTTTATTTTACGTTTACCTTGTATTTTATCTTGCCTTTTTGTGTTTTGTGATGTCAAGCTACATAATCTAAACTTAAAAGAAGGAAACTAGGCTAACTTTTCTAGTAGAATATTATGTTGTTGGTTTTGTATGCAGCCTAACTTTAGTTTCATCTATATTTTATTTTGCGTTTATCTTATATTTTATCTTGTCTTTTTGAGTTTTGTATTTTGTGATGTCAAGCTACATAATTTAAACTTAAAAGAAGAAAACTAGGCTAACTTTTCTTTGAAAAATTGTTCAAAAACTACCTTACACCGATAGAGATAGCTCACGAATTTAAAAAGTTGCATCTATTCATCTTCTTCTTCAGCAAAGTAAAGCTTTTTATGCACTTTTACTCTCTAACTTACCTATATTTGCGTAAAGGATTTTATTTAATTCAATTTAAACATAACTAGTAGAATATTATGTTGTTGGTTTTGTATGCAGCCTAACTTTAGTTTCATCTATATTTTATTTTGCGTTTATCTTATATTTTATCTTGTCTTTTTGAGTTTTATATTTTGTGATGTCAAGCTACATAAGCTAAACTTTAAAGAGGAAATTTACGCTAACCTGTCTTTGAAAAACTATTCAAAAACTACCTTTAACAAAGTAGCGAGGCTTTTTATGCGCTTTTACTCTCTAACATACCTATTTTTGCGCAAAGGATTTTATTTAATTCAATTTAAACATGCCTAGTAGATTATTATGTTGTTGGTTTTTTATGCAGCCTAACTTTAGCTACATCTATTTTTCATTTTACGTTTGTCTTATATTTTATTTTATCTTTTTGTGTTCTGTGATGTCAAGCTACATAAGCTAATGTTAAAAGAGGAAAGCTGCGCTAACCTTTCTTTGAAAAACTATTCGAAATCTATTTTTGAGATAATCTAGATTTAAAAGAGGAACACTACGCTAATTTTGCTTTGAAAAAACTCTCGAAAACTAACTTATTCGATAGAGATAGCACACAAATTTAAAAAATTGTATCTACTCATCCACTTCTTCTACAGCAAAGTACTGAGGCTTTTTATGCACTTTTATTCTCTAACATACCTATATTTGCGCAAAGGATTTTATTTAACTCAATGTAAACATACATAGAAGAGTATTGTTACCCGTTTGTTTTATGCAGCCTAACTTTAGTTTCATCTATACATTATATTGCGTTTACCTTATATTTTATCTTGCCTTTGTTAGTTTTGTGTTTTGTTATGTCAAGCTTCATAATCTAATCTTAAAAGGGGAAAACTGCGCTAACTTTTCTTTGAAAAAGTACTCAAAAAGGACCTAAATCGATATAGATAGCTCACAATTTTAAAAAGTTGCATATAGTCATCTTCTTCTTCAGCAAAGTATCGAGGCTTTTTATGGATTTTTACTCTAACTTTCCTATATTTGCGCAAAGGACATTATTTAATTCAACTTAAACATGCCTAGTAGATTATTATGTTGTTGGTTTTTTATGCAGTCTAAACTTTGTTACATCTATATTTTACGATTAACTTATATTTTATCTTGCCTTTTTGAGCTTTGTGTTCTGTGATGTCAAGCTACATAGTCTAAACATAAAAGAGGAAAACTACGCTAAACTTGCTTTGAAAAACTATTCAAAAACTACCTTTAACAAAGTAGCGAGGCTTTTCATGCACTTTTACTCTCTAACATACCTACATTTGCGCAAAGGATTTTATTTAATTCAATTTAAACATGCCTAGTAGATTATTATGTTGTTGGTTTTTTATGCAGCCTAACTTTAGTTTCATCTATATTATGTTTTAGGTTTATCATATATTTTATCTTTTCTTTTTGAGTTTTGAGTTTTGTGATGCCAAGCAACTTAAGCTAAACTTAAAAGTGGAATGCTACGCTAACCTTTCTTTGAAAATCTATTCATAAACTACCCTAGACAAAAGCTAGATTTAAAAGAGGAAAACTACACTATTTTTACTTTGAAAAAACTTTCGAAAACTACCTTAATCGATAGAGATAGCACACGATTTTAAAAAATTGCATATAGTCATCCACTACTTCTGCAGCAAAGTAGCGAGGCTCTTTATGCACTTTTTCTCACTAGTTTGCTTATATTTACGCAAAGGAATTCATTTAATTCAATCCAAACATATATAGAAGATTATTATGTTACGATTTTTTTTTTCTTTTATGCAGCCTAACATTTATTTCACCTACATTTTATTTTACGATTAACTTTTATATTACCTTTCCTTTTAGTGTTTTGTGTTTTGTGATGTCAAGCTACATAAGCCAAACTTTAAAGAGGAAAACTACGCTAAGCTTTCTTTGAAAAACTATTCAAAAACTACCTTAAACAAAGTAGCGAGGCTTTTTATGCACTTTTACTCTCTAACATACCTACATTTGTGCATAGGGTTTTATTAGATTCTAGTAGGTTATTACGTTGTTGTTTTTTTATGCAGTCTAACTTTAGCTTCATCTATATTTTATTTTACGTTTATCTTATATTTTATTTTGTCTTTTTGAATTTTGTGTTTTGTGATGTCAAGCTACATAAGCTAAACTTAAAAGAGGAAAGCTACGCTAACCTTTCTTTGAAAAGCTGTTCAAAAACTACCTTAGACATAATCTAGATTTAAAAGAGAAAGACTACGCTATTTTTGCTTTGAAAAATCTTTCGAAAACTACCTTAATCGATAGAGATAGCACAGGATTTTAAAAAGTTGTATCTAGTCATCCACTTCTTTCACAGCAAAGTAGCGAGGCTTTCTATGCGCTTTTACTCTCTAACATACCTATTTTTGCGCAAAGGATTTTATTTAATTCAATTTAAACATGCCTAGTAGATTATTATGTTGTTGGTTTTTTATGCTGCCTAACTTTAGCTACATCTATTTTTCATTTTACGTTTGTCTTATATTTTATTTTATCTTTTTGTGTTCTGTGATGTCAAGCTACATAAGCTAATGTTAAAAGAGGAAAGCTGCGCTAACCTTTCTTTGAAAAACTATTCGAAATCTATTTTTGAGATAATCTAGATTTAAAAGAGGAACACTACGCTAATTTTGCTTTGAAAAAACTCTCGAAAACTACCTTATTCAATAGAGATAGCACACAAATTTAAAAAATTGTATCTACTCATCCACTTCTTCTTTTTATGGATTTTTACTCTCTTATTTACCCAAATTTGCGCAAAGGACTTTACTTAATTCAACTTAAACATGTCTAGTAGATTATTAAGTTGTTTGTTTTTTATGCAGCCTAACTTTAGTTTCATTTATATTTTATTTTACGTTTATCTGATACTTTATCTTGTCTTTTTGTGTGTTGTTTTGTCAAGCTACATAAGCTAAACTTAAAAGTGGAAAAGTACGCTAACCTTTCTTTGAAAATCTATTCAAAAACTGCCTTAGACATAAGCTAGATTTAAAAGAGGAAGACTACGCTATTTATGCTTTTAAAAAACTTTCGAAAAATACCTTAATCCATTGAGGTAGTGCACGAATTTACAAAGTTGTATCTAGTCATCCACTTCTTCTATAGCAAAGTAGCGAGGCTTTTTATGCACTTTTGCGTTCTAATTTATCTCTGTTTACGCATATGGTTTTTGTTTATTTCTATGTAATGATATACAAAAGAGTATTTTGTTAAAGATTATGCTGCAGGAGCTGCGTAAAAAAACTCTGGCGACCTTTCCTTAAGAAAAAAGCAACTGAAAGACATGTGCGCCTTAGAAAATTCAAATCGCGATTCACCAAATTAAAAGACGAAAAGAACGACCTTTAAAAGCTCTCACTAGACATTTGTGTTTATGATAGGCAATGCAGTTTTTGATTTTATGCAGCCTAACATTTGTTTCATCTATATCTTATTTTACGTTTATCTTATACTTTATCTTGCCTTTTTGAGTTTAGTATTTTGTGATGTCATGCTAAATAAACTATACTTTGCTAATTTTTATTTGAAAAAATATTCAAAAACTACCTGAATTATAAGCTAGATCTAAAGGAGGAAAACTACGCTAACTTTTCTTTAAAAAAAATATTTAAAAACTACCTTAAACATAAGCTATATCCAAAAGAGGAAAACTATGCTAACTTTTCTTTAAAAAAATATTTAAAAACTACCTTAAACATAAGCTAGATCTAAAAGAGGAAAACTACGCTAACTTTTCTTTGAAAAAATACTCAAAAACTACCTTAAACATAAGCTAGATCTAAAAGAGGAAAACTACGCTAACTTTTCTTTGAAAAAATACTCAAAAACTACCTTAAACATAAGCTAGATCTAAAAGAGGAAAACTACGCTAACAATTCTTTGAAAAAATATTCGAAAACTACCTTTAAACATGATTTAGATTTAATAGATGAAAACTACGCTAACATTTCTTTGAAAAAACATTCAAAAACTACCTTTAAACATGATTTAAATTTAATAGATGAAAACTACGCTAACATTTCTTTGAAAAAACATTCAAAAACTACCTTTAAACATGATTTAAATTTAAAAAAGGAAAACTACGCTAACATTTCTTTGAAAAAATATTCAAAAAGTACCTTAATCGAAAGAGATAGCACACGAAATTAAAAAGTTGCATTTAGTCATCCGTTTCTTCTTCATCAAAGTAGCGAGGCGTTTATGCACTTTTTATTCTCTAAGTTATCTCTACTTACGCAAATGGCTTTTGTTTATTTCAATGTAAAACTTTTCAAAAGAGTATTTTGTTAAAGATTATGCTGCAGGGGCTGTGTAAGAAAACTCTGGTGACCTTTCTTTAAGAAAAAGCAACTAAAGTAGATGTGCGCCTAAGAAAATCCAAATTGCGATTCACTAAATTAAAAGACATATACAACAAACTTTAAAAGTGAAACTATTTTTACAAGCGTATTTGGTAAAGATGAAATGTTCTTATGACATTTTAACGTTACGAAAGGGATTTTCTTCTGTTCAAATATTTATTACAATTTAAAGTGTTAAATAATGTTACAGAAACGACCTAAAACGCCTGTTGTATTAATTTAAACGAACAAAATAGATAAAAAAAAAGAAAAACTATCATTAAAAAAAAAAAAGTAAAAAAAGAAAAGAAATAGAAGTTGAGGAAAAATAAAAATAAGAACTTCTAACAAAGAGCTCTTCTTTTTATTTTTCAGATTTTAGATGCTTAATTCCTTGAATGAAAAGTTGAACTGATGACTCACTACTAAGGTTGTTCCTAGCCTTCCGTTCTCAAACTAGGCCATTCTGAGAGGCTGTTTGATTAAGTACCGTTGATAGTAGTATCGCACGTAAGAGACTTCTAAAACTCTGATTATTATTAATTCCTGGAATGAAGAGATGACTTCATACTCACTAACGAGGTTGTTCTTAGCCATCCGTTCTTAAACTAAGCAAAACAGTGAAGTTGTTTGATTAAGTATCACAGTTTGCTGATTTGCACATGCACCATTGCCGAAACTGTGATGCTTGGTTCCTTGATTGGATTGAAGAAGCTCATCACCATGCATTTTACAAGCTGTCCGTTGTTATGTTTTGCAATTCAGTGGTTCTGTTTTGCAATTCATTTTCTGTTTGTTTAAGTATCATCGATGGTGGTGTCGTGCATGCAAACTTTCCGAAACTCTGATGCTTGTTTTTCTTGAATGGAGAGATGAGCTTATACTTTAGGTGACTTTTAAAACTGCAGTAATTAGTGCCTCGAATGGAAAAACGAACTCATTCATTACAGACCAAGGTTGTTCCTGGCCATCCGTTAACATATTAGGCAACAGTACAGCGAAGCTGTTTGTTTTACAAGCTTTTGTCGTTTCGAGAAATCACTACATTAAGCATTCGATGGTGATACACGACTGATGGCCAGGTTCTGATTTTCGAATGAAAAGAAGAGTCGCATCCGACCACCGGTCGGCTTTCGACGCAAAACAGCTGTACACACTCGTCCAACGATCCAGTGACTAACTGTTGCAACGAGAAAGTTAGCTTTATTTGTCGTGCAGATTGTCCGCTTTGACGTAAAATGCTAGAAATTTGCTGAACGCTCGGTTTGCGCCGCCCAAGAGTCATTCTGTTTCTGCGTTGCCAGCGTCTGTCGGCTAAATACAACTGTAGACTCCGCGCAAGCTTTTTCACCGCAAAAGTTGTACAGAGCCACACCGAAGGCTAAAATCGACTTTAAGGTCGAAGGTTAAAATCGACCCTAGAGGTTTGAAAACGACGTCACGAAATTTTCAAGACATCATCGAAGAAAATTACGGCGGCCAGATGCAACTCTTAGTACTAACTCTACTAATCTTAGTACGTTAAGCATTCCAGTCGAGAGATCAGACGTTTTTTCGTCACCTAAGAGACCGGCCGATGCGTTTGCGACGCTGCGGAAAGAAAGAAGATGGCAAACCACAGGGTTGTTACCGTAACAAACCTCCGTGAGTACCTCCATCTCGAGTGGCTTTTGAAGAAACGTTCGTTTTAAACTCAAAGGGATGGTTGTTAAAGCTCACAAACGCCTGGTTAACGATTTTCTAACGGCAGACACCGTGTTTACAATGGATACAGACCGATTAACTGAGCCCAAAGCGCAAGATCTATCAGAAAACTCCTCTAGGTCGATGCAACGAGACGACTAGACACGTGCGTCTAAAGGCATTTTACAATTGAAGGACGCCCCTCGTGGGCCCTTTAACCTTAACACTAAACTCCTGCTTGATATCCTCGTCCCCAGGTTTCCAAACCGTAACCCCAACCCCCTCTAATCCTAACCCCCTTACCCTCTAACTCTCCCCCCTCAAAAAAACAAAAAACATAAAAAAGCAAACAAAACGAAAAAAAAACTTGCTTCCCTCCTCACTTTTAGCTCTAGGATGCAACACCTTTTTGCCGCCCTCCGCTAGAAGGGAGTAGGGAGTAACGAAAGCTTGACATCAAAGTAGCGTTTCGTATGAGATTTGTTTGCCAAAATTTGAGCGTTTTTAAAAAAGCCAAGACTTCGTCAGAGGGGTTTCTTCTTTTCTCCTAAAGCTATCGATCGATTAAAAAGCTCAAAGCAAAGAAATTCAAAACAAAATACAAAAACGGGAAGTTTTAGTTTCTGCACCACAAGCCAAGCACTAGTTCAAACTGGAGATAATAAAAGGAAATCGAATGATCTCACTTCTCAAACCACTGAGCTGCCATTGGTCGGCAGTCTCTTGTTTGGAGACCATTGAGCTGCCATTGGTTGGCTGTTTAATCGTTGCGATTGGTCGGCAGTTTTATCGTTGGAGACCATTGAGAGATATAAAAGGAATTTTTTTTTTGAGCACAACATTAAACGTTAAATCGTTAGATGTTGTTATAAAGGCACCATTAGAATGCGATGTCCTCAAATATTTTCCTCGATATTTTAATAAGTAAACAAAAACAAAACTAAGTCTTGCAACTGGCGAAAACTTTCAATAAGCAAACAAAGCAACAACTTTCCTTTCGAGTTTTTTACATTTTAAACAAAAGACAAACAAAGAAAAAAAAAAAACAAACAAAAACAAAAACAAAAACAAAAAAACAAAACAAAAACAAAACAGAAAAGGGAGAATGAGTGAGTCGACTGATTTCGCTCAACTGTCTTAAACGAGAAGTCATAAACGTTTGCTTGTGCCAGCAAGTTGCAAATTAAGTTGTAAATGAACTGCACCGCAAAAGCTTAACCACAGTTTATTAAGCATATTAAGCCTTTGCTGACATGTTAAGACATTTTAAGCCTTTGCTATTATCATGAGGCTTTTGCTCCACGAGCCAAAAAAGTACGCTAGAGTTGACAAACTGCATCGCGGTCGAAAAGTGTAATTACGCCAACACTTTTATCCGTTTTAAGCATTTCGTTTTCGCACGAACAACAATTAAAGCAGCTCGTTGAGCTTAACGACGTTCGTATTTTTTTTCGAAGCCAAAACTTCGGCTATAAGTAGAATGAAGAGGCACTTCGAAAAACAACAAAGCTGTTCGCAGTCGATAGCAACGAGCGACAACATCTCTGCGAGTCTGGCATCAAGGTAAACAGTTTTTTTTTACATTTTCATTTGTAAGTGCCACTTTTGTGTACATTATGTATTCAAAAATTTCTTGCTGACGCTAGATTTTTCGTTTTCAATGAACAACAGTTGCAACCTCTAGTCGTTTGCTAAAACAGCTTGCTAGGACAACCAAATCAATCATATGTTGTGAAAATTTCTTTTTGTTCAACTGACTAAGGAAGATCGAGCGAACGCTTTTTTTTTTATAACTTGTTTGTATCATATTGCTATTAAGAAAACAGCGTTGTGTATACTAAACGTGACATAATTGGCAATTATCCGTAACTAAAAATAAGATAGAAATTACAAACTTGATACCATATTTTAATTACTCTAACAAAACTAGACGTCATCGCGTGAGAAAATAAATGTTCATAACACATAACCTATTTTTTTGTTTTTTTTTTCTTCTCTTTTTTCCTTTTAATCTCTTTTCTTTCGTCCAAAAAGCGTTTTGATTTTTGCCTCGCCACAAGCGATGAAATCGATAAAAAAACCTGCTCGGACATTCTCAATTCTCAACAACAAAAGCAATCAAAGTTCTAGCTCTCGAGCACGTGCGCCGACAGGTTGATGAAACCGTTCAAATATGCTCGATCGCTAGAATTTAAAGAAAGAAACAAGCCAGAAACAAACCAAAATAAAAAAAACAAAAACAAAAATGGACATCTTTAGAACGCTTAAATTTTATAAAATATTTTCCTCTGCGTTTTTAACCAGCTAAACTGTCGTAAAGTTTTTTCGGTGCAGTTCATTTAAAAAACTTAGTTTTCAACTTTTAAACGTTTTAGACTTCTCGTTTAAGGCAGTCGAAAGAAATGAGTCGACTCACTCTCTCTCTCCCTATTCGGTTTTGTTTTTGTTTATTTGTTTTTGTTTTTTCTTCGTTTGCCTTCGTTTGCCTTTGTTTGCTTTTGGAAAAGTTGTCGCCATGCGAGACTTAGTTTTTTTTTTTTTTTGCTCAAATTGAGCACAAGTGAGTTTCTAGTCTTGAAAGTGTGCAAAGTGTGGGCCAATCTGGTGGCTGGAGTGATGACACGTGAATGCTGGAAATTCCAGACTTTGAGCGGATTCAGCGTACATAGAAAGAAAATGTAGCATTCACGTGGGTCTCTCCTAAGCGTGCCATTGGTCGGTCTGCTGTCCTTAAGTACCCCCCTCCCCCCCCTCAACGTCACGTTTGCTCAACTTTCTCGGTCTTTGGCGCCCAGAGAAAGCTTGAGGAAGGATAAAAAATGGCGAGGTTTCGGTACTGCGTTTTCTGTTTTTCTTATTTGTTTTTGTTTGTTTGCTTGTTTGTTTGTTTGTTTGTTTGTTAATTTTTTTAATTTTTTTTTTTTTGTTTGTTTGTTTCGTTCGTTTGTTTGTTTGTTTGTTTCGTTTGCTTCGTTTGTTTTGTGATGTTTTGTTTTCCCTTCTTGATGGCACAAAACAGAAGCAAACAAGACTTTCGGTTATATTCGGTTATATTCGGTTCAATAAAAGTTTGTTGGTTTCTGCACAACAACAACAACAACCACAACAACAAAAGTCCCTCTGTCCCTCAAAAGCAGTTTCTCCTCTGTCCTAAAGAAGAGCCTCTTTGTAATCGATCTTGTCTGAATGCAGCTCTCCTTTTGCCTACAGGTTTTTATTCCAACCCTTTTGTTGTTGTTAGTGCCATGTTGTTGTTATTGTTATACTCTGTAAAAGCAGTTGTTGCTGTTGTACTTGTTTGTTGTTTCTAAAGACACTGTTGTTGCTGCTGTTAGCGCTGTTAGTAATCACCCACTTGGCTTGTATTTTTGTTTCTTGTTTTTGTTTTTTGTTTTATTTATAAACACTCTCTGAGTAAGTGATGCTGTTGCTGTTGTTGTTGTTACAGTTGCAATGAGTGTTTGTTAATGTTCCCCCACTTGGCTTGTACTTTTGTTTTCTGTTTTGTTTTGTTTTTTTTTTGTTTTTGTTTTTTTTTTCTCAACACTCTCTGAGTAAGTGATGCTGTTGCTGTAGTCGTTGTTATAGTTGCAATGAGTGTTTGTTAATGTTCACCAACTTGGCTTGTTTATAATCTATTTTATTTTATCAACACTCTCTGAGTCAGTGATGGTGTTGCTGTTGCTGTTGTCGTTATTATGCTTGCAATGGGAGTTGTTACTGTTCACCCACTTTGCTTGTTTTGTTTTTATTTCTTTATTTTATCAACACCCTTTGAGCCAGTGATGCTGTTGCTGTTGTTGTTGTTATAGTTGCAATGAGTGTTGTTAATGTTCACCCACTTTGCTTGTGTTTTTGTTTTTGTTTATCAACACCCTTTGTGTCAGTGATGCTGTTGCTGTTGTTCTTATTACAGTTGCAATGAGTGTTTGTTAATGTTCACCAACTTGGCTTGTTTATAATCTATTTTGTTTTATCAACACTCTCTGAGTCAGTGATGCTGATGCTGTTGTTGTTATTGTGCTTGCAATAAGTGTTGCTAATGTTCACCCACTTTGCTTGTTTTGTTTGTGCTTTTGTTTTTGTTTATCAACACCCTTTGAGTCACTGATGCTGTTGCTGTTGGTGTTATTATAGTTGCAATGAGTGTTAATGTTCACCCACTTTGCTTGCTTTGTTTGTTTGTTGCTTTTTTTTTTTTATCAACACCCTGCGAGTTAGTGATGCTGTTGCTGCTTTTGTCATTTTACTTGTATTTATAGTTGTTACTGTTCAGCCACTTTGCTTGTTTTTTAATCTGTTTTATTTTATCACCACTCTCTGAGTCAGTGATGATGTTGCTGATGCTGTTGTTGTTATTTTACTTGCAATGATAGCTGTTACTGTTCAGCCACTTTGCTTGTTTTGTTTGTTTGTTTGTTTGTTTTTTTTATCAATATCCTCTGAGTAAGTGATGCTGTTGCTGTTGTTGTTGTTATAGTTGCAATGAGTGTTTGTTAATGTTCCCCCCCTTGGCTTGTACTTCTGTTTTCTGTTTTGTTTTGTTTTTGTTTTTTTTGTTGTTTTTTTTCTCAACACTCTCTGAGTAAGTGATGCTGTTGCTGTATCGTTGTTATAGTTGCAATGAGTGTTTGTTAATGTTCACAAACTTGGCATGTTTATAATCTATTTTATTTTATCAACACTCTCTGAGTCAGTGATGCTGATGCTGTTGTTGTTATTATGCTTGCAATAAGTGTTGTTAATGTTCACCCACTCTGCTTGTTTTGTTTGTGCCTTTGTTTTTGTTTATCAACACCCTTTGAGTCACTGATGCTGTTGCTGTTGGTGTTATTATAGTTGCAATGAGTGTTAATGTTCACCCACTTTGCTTGCTTTATTTGTTTGTTGCTTTTTTTTTTATCAACACCCTGCGAGTTAGTGATGCTGTTGCTGCTTTTGTCATTTTACTTGTATTTATAGTTGTTACTGTTTAGCCACTTTGCTTGTTTTTTAATCTGTTTTATTTTATCACCACTCTCTGAGTCAGTGATGATGTTGCTGATGCTGTTGTTGTTATTTTACTTGCAATGATAGCTGTTACTGTTCAGCCACTTTGCTTGTTTTTTTTTTGTTTTTGTTTTGTTTGTTTGTTTGTTTGTTTTTTTATATATCCTCTGAGTTAGTGATGCTGTTGTTGTTATTATGCTTTCAATGAGAGCTGTTACTGTTCACCCACTTTGTTTGTTTATAATCTGTTTTATTTTATCAACACTCTCTGAGTCAGTGATGCTGATGCTGATGCTGTTGTTGTTATTATGCTTGCAGTGAGAGTTGTTACTGTTCACCCACTTTGCTTGCTTATTGTCTATTTTATTTTGTCAACACTCTCTGAGTCAGTGATGCTGATGCTGATGCTGTTGTTGTTATTATGCTTGCAATGAGAGTTGTTACTGTTCACCCAATTTGCTTGTTTTGTTTTTTTATTTGTTTTTTTGTTTGTTTTTGTTTTGCTTGTTTTTTTTTATCAATACCCTCTGAGTCAGTGATGCTGTTGCTGTTGTTGTTGTTGTTGTTATAGTTGCAATGAGTGTTTGTTAATGTTCCCCCACTTGGCTTGTACTTTTGTTTTCTTTTTTGTTATGTCAACACTCTCTGAGTCAGTGATGCTGATGCTGTTGTTATTATGCTTGCAATGAGAGTTGTTACTGTTGTAGTTATGTCTGTCATTTGTCCTTGTTAGCAAGTTCTATTTGCCCTCTCTTGCCTTTTTTCAACACAGTTTCTTTCTTTGAGTCATATGGTTGCGAGATCCTCTCAAACTCCATCTCTTTATTTATTTGTTTCTTTTTTTTTTTTTTTTTTCTCATTCTCCTTCTCATAATAGCAATCACTGCTGCCACCATGCATGTAATGCTAGTTGCTCTCATTCTTTTTCATTTGCTAGTGGAAACTTTGTTTCTTCTTGTTGCTCTCTTTTCTTTCTTTTTTCTCTTTTGCAGAGGATTCGAAAAAACACAGCTCTTCCCTGCAGTTGTAAACATTCCAGGATTCCAGGATGCAGGCAGAAGAAAAACACTCTCACTAACTGTCTTCTTTTTTTTAGCATAAACCGTTGCAAACAAACACCTGAACATGTCTTCTTCACAAGAAAACAACACTGTTGTTGCCCCTTCTCCGAACTCTAAAGCGAAAAAAAGAAAAGAAGGCAGTCACAAGAACAGAGAGACTTAAAGCTCAAAAACAAAGTCAGGGCCGCATTAGTTGCAGCGTGTGGCTCCGTAAACAGGGTTGTACCTTTCTATGGTACCAAGAAGAGGTACGCTGTTAGCTGTCCGATGCCTTTGTGCAAACATTCCTCCACAAGCATTAAAAGACACTTGACTAAAAAAGATCATTCTTGGACTTTGGATGAAGCTTCCATCTTTTACTCTGCAATGGTCAGGAAGTTTCAGCATGCTCGTCTCGAACGCAAGTCCGGCTGTCCAAAACCTTACCCCTGTTTGCAATGTTGGAAGTATTACGACCGACTGGACATACACTTGAAAGAGACTCATTTCTACGATTCCAAGACGATCAAACAAAAGATTGCAGAGGCAAAGCGATACGACAACGACAAGCTCTATGTCCCTCAATTTATTCGACCTGCCTTCTTTGGTATTAAGCCAGTAGCTGAACAAGCGTCTGCATCAGGCTCTGCATCCTCTGCTCCTGGGCCTTCCTCCTCTTTTTCTTCTCCGGTTCTTTCCTCTGATCCTCTTTTAAGCTTGCCCTCATCAGTTGCTGGTTCGTCCGAGGCTCCTTCTGCAAACCACTGCACCTCTGTAGAAAACAAAGAGCTGAACACCGAATCCGTCCTAGACTCTGATTTTAATTCCTTAAAGCACTTGGTTTCCAACTCCTCCGTCTTGACAGAAGATAAGAGACTCTTGTTTCAGCTGGACAAAGATGCTTTTCACTTTTATTACCAGTCAGCAGATGAGCTCTTCAGAGATTTTGAAAAGTGGCTTGTGGTAGCCAACAACAACACTTTGTCACAAGCAAAGATCTACAAAAATGCAGTTGTTGAAATATTGACATGTTGTGACAGCACGCTGACGCTGCACCCGAACGCTCTCACCAATTCCAACGTTTTGGAGGATAGATACTTTTCCATGCACTTTAAAAACATTCAGCTCAATTCCAAGCTGAGTGAACTTGACCAAACAAAAGCCATGTCTTGTCACACGTTGTACAACCGCCTTGTCTACCTTTGTCTCCTGTTTCGTTTCAGTGAAGCCAGGAATGTCTATTTCGGACTTTCTCATGAGGCCATCCGACGTTTGCGCTGCAAGGTGGAGGAGTTACAAAAAGTGCTGAGGCCCTTTCGTTCTTTGAGGAGGAGCCTTGTGAAAAGCAAAAAATGCATCAACATCATCAATGTCAGTTTGCTGAACGAATATGGCAAGTCTGCATACGTAAGACAGTTAGTGGAATCGATTAGAAAGCCGTCTCTTACACCGACTAGAGACAATGCTGTGTCTCTACGAAACCATCTTCTGCTCTCTGTCACTGTAATTAACAGTTTAAGAAAATCTAACATTGCTCTTTTAAACATTAGAGACTACATGGCTGCTGAGAAGAGTGAGTGTGGATATTGCATTGTGCAAGAGCGCTACAAAACAGCATACAAGTACGGAGCCAAAAACATTCTAGTGCCGAACGACTTGAAAGTGTTGATCGATATTTATTTGCTGAGATACAGAGACCTTCTTGTCAACGACTCTCACTACATGGCTGCAGACACCAAGACTGTTTTGGAGTTGAGCGACTGCTACAGGCCCCTTTTTCCATCGATGAGACCCAACAAAGACGAATGTGTGACACTCGGTGCAACTAGAGTGCCTGTTTACCAGATGGGTTCCTCTGCTATCTCCTCTTGCCTGACGTCCTGCTTCAGAAAAAGCCAAGTAAACATTCCCATGAAGCGTCTTACTCCCACTTGCATTCGCGGTTCGATAGCCACTTACTTTGCCAACAACAGCAAAGAAGATCGCGAGCGGTTTGCTACACTCTACATGAAGCACAGCAGGAACACAATGGATAGCTTTTATGTGTCCCAGTGGAACGCTGCAGAGGAGTTGCGCTTTGCCCTGGGCATCGGACAGTCCTTCGGAGTCATAGAGTCTTTGACTGTTGAAAAGTCTGAGAGACCACCAAAGAAGGAGAAGGATGTGATGGACTGGCTCCAAACTAATGCAGAGGAGTACGGTTTTCATGAGGTTGAGGACATCTTTGAGGAAGATTTAGACTCCGGTTCTGACTCTGAAGAATGTGCTGCTACTTTCAGCTGTACCACAGTGGTTCCGTTTTCTCCAGCTGTAGAAAACAATGTTCCTTTAGAGGATAGCAACGACCATGCCGTAGATTTCTTGTGTGAACCTACCTCAACTCCTGTTTCGTCTGTTCCATCTGAACAAACAATCGCTGGTCCAGTTCTTGAACTATCCCCTGCTCTTGCACAACTAGTTCCTAACGAACAAGCTGTTTGTATGGATGTAGATCAGACTCTAGCTGTTCCTGTTGGCACAGCTTGTTCTCCTCTTGCATTAACATTATTTCCTGATGAACCGGATTTTATTGAACACCATGCAAAACTTTCTCCAGTTTACTTTAATGAGCAAGTGGTTGCCAAACCTGTTTCTGCTTCTCTCCTTCTCAGCAAGTCGCTTTCTGTCCTTCAAAAGAGGTCTTTTCTGTTCCTCTGACTCCTAGCCTTGTTGCTTTTCAGCAAACATTGGCCAAACCCAGTTTGTTTCTTTCATCTGATCCAGTTTCAGCTGTTCCTGTCCAACAGGCTGGTACTGTTCTTGCAAAGCAGCTCTCACCTTATGCTGTTCAATCTGTTGGTAGCCTATTTAGCCAAAGTCTTGCCTCTACATCCAGAGGTAAATTCTTTTTGATTTTTGATTTTTGATTTTTATGCAAATCTCAACACGCTTTCAAAAAATGAAAATGCCCAAATCAACTCCTTGCCCTATTGTTATTGTTAGAGCTGTAAAAAAAACAAAACAAAACAAAAAAACAACACAGAAGTGTGTATGTATTTGTTGCAGGACTAATTCTGTGATTGCTTAAATGTTTATACAAGTGAATGATACTAAAACTGATTATGTTTTAGAAGTAAAAGATCCAAGAAGAAAAAAAATCAAGTTGGAAATGCCATCTTTCACTCAAGAACTCATCGGTAATGTAAAACCTAATTTATACAAAGATATATAAACACAAACCTCTTCTTGCACAATTTCAGATGGTTAACTGTTAACAAAAACTAGCCATCATTGCTAAGTGCACTTTTAGAAAGTTGTGTCTACCCGATTTCTAATGATGAAGTTAGAAACATCACCGTTAGAAATCATGCACAGCTTGTTATCATCTCTAACACTTAGAAACTGTTGATGGTTTTTATGAATTAGAAAAATGAACATGGTTTTATTTTATTTCAGGATCAACTCAGCCAAGAACAAAGGAAAACAAAGCAGAAGTTAGCCAATGCCATTTAGGTAATCTTTCAAAAACCAGTTATTGCTATCAGTGCAAACAATAAGGTCAACAAAAAAAAAATAAATAAAAAAACAGAATAAATCTTGTCTTACTTCAGAACCAAATGAATATTTGATTTAATCACTTTGTGTTATGACTTGAGTTTGTAAAATTTTAGATGAAATAGTTGAAGAGCTGAATGCTTGCCCTGGCCACAACGAATGGTTCAACACCAGAAGTTTTCCACGATGTGCAGCTTTGGTGTTGGCATACATCTTGCAAGACGTGTTTACAGATGTAAGCTCAAGTTGCTCGTACAAAGATTACCTTGGCATCTTGGCAAATCATAGCAGTGACAAGCTCATTCATGTCTTGCAAAAGTACTCCTACCAAAGCCATATTAAAGACAAAATTAAAAACATGAAGCTAAAAATTCAAAAAGAGGGTAGTTTAGAAAAGTTTGTTCAATATGGCAATATCGTGAAACCATTTATGTAGTTTAGATAAGTTTGTTCAGTTTGGCAATAAAGATGGGCCTTTTGTGTAGTTTGTTTTATCTATGCTTTTGCAAATATTTTTATCTGTTTCGCTAAAGACATAATAAACAAGAAGTTCTGTTAAACTGTTCTCACATTTCTTATTTAAAGATAGTTCAAACTTTTTTTTATCTTTAAAAAAAAAAAAAAGAAGTCGTTTTGTTATTCTGTGAAAACTTTTAATAGAGTTGCATTTAGAATTACTTCTGATGTTTTTAAGAGTTTGTTAAAAAGCAAAATAATATTTCCTGTGATGTTAAACTGCATAAGTGAAATTTAAAAAAGACTGCTCCAACCATTTTTCGGAAAAAGAAATCAAAAAGTTCCTTATTTTAAAAGATCTAGACATCCATTTCTTCTTCAGCAAAATAGCGAGGCTTTTTTATGAACTCTTACTCTCTATTTTTTCATATCTTTACACAAAGGATTTTGTTTAGATCAATGTAAACATACATAGAAGTATATTATGTTTTTTTTTTTTTTTTTGTTTTTATGCAGTCTAACTTTTGTTTCACTTCTATTTTATTTTACGTTTATCTTGTATTTTATCATGCCTTATTGGTTTTTGCGTTTTGTGATGTCAAGCTGCGTAAGCTAAACTTAAAAGGGGAAAACTACGCTAACTTTTCTTTGAAAAAATATTCAAGAAGTACCTTAAACGAAAGAGAAAGCACACGAATCTTGCCATCCAATTCTTCTTCTGCAAAGTAGCGAGGCTTTTTATGTACTTTTGCTCTCTAATTTATCTCTATTTACGCAAAGGGTTTTATTTCAATGTAAACACGTATAAAAGAATACTTTGTTAAAAATAATGTTAAAGGAGTTGCGTAAAAAAAAACGTCTGAATAAAGTTTCTTTACAAAAAAAACAACTAAGAAACAAGCGCGCCTAAGAAAAACCAGATCGCGATTCACTAAGTCAAAAAACGAAAGAAACAAAGTTTAAAAGGTCTTTCTAGACAACAAATTCTATTTTTGGCAATGCAGTTTTTGTATTTATGCAACCTAACTTTTGTTTGACTTCTATTTTATTTTACGTTTACCTTGTATTTTATCTTGCCTTTTTGTGTTTTGTGATGTCAAGCTACATAATCTAAACTTAAAAGAAGGAAACTAGGCTAACTTTTCTAGTAGAATATTATGTTGTTGGTTTTGTATGCAGCCTAACTTTAGTTTCATCTATATTTTATTTTGCGTTTATCTTATATTTTATCTTGTCTTTTTGAGTTTTGTATTTTGTGATGTCAAGCTACATAATTTAAACTTAAAAGAAGAAAACTAGGCTAACTTTTCTTTGAAAAATTGTTCAAAAACTACCTTACACCGATAGAGATAGCTCACGAATTTAAAAAGTTGCATCTATTCATCTTCTTCTTCAGCAAAGTAAAGCTTTTTATGCACTTTTACTCTCTAACTTACCTATATTTGCGTAAAGGATTTTATTTAATTCAATTTAAACATAACTAGTAGAATATTATGTTGTTGGTTTTGTATGCAGCCTAACTTTAGTTTCATCTATATTTTATTTTGCGTTTATCTTATATTTTATCTTGTCTTTTTGAGTTTTATATTTTGTGATGTCAAGCTACATAAGCTAAACTTTAAAGAGGAAATTTACGCTAACCTGTCTTTGAAAAACTATTCAAAAACTACCTTTAACAAAGTAGCGAGGCTTTTTATGCGCTTTTACTCTCTAACATACCTATTTTTGCGCAAAGGATTTTATTTAATTCAATTTAAACATGCCTAGTAGATTATTATGTTGTTGGTTTTTTATGCAGCCTAACTTTAGCTACATCTATTTTTCATTTTACGTTTGTCTTATATTTTATTTTATCTTTTTGTGTTCTGTGATGTCAAGCTACATAAGCTAATGTTAAAAGAGGAAAGCTGCGCTAACCTTTCTTTGAAAAACTATTCGAAATCTATTTTTGAGATAATCTAGATTTAAAAGAGGAACACTACGCTAATTTTGCTTTGAAAAAACTCTCGAAAACTAACTTATTCGATAGAGATAGCACACAAATTTAAAAAATTGTATCTACTCATCCACTTCTTCTACAGCAAAGTACTGAGGCTTTTTATGCACTTTTATTCTCTAACATACCTATATTTGCGCAAAGGATTTTATTTAACTCAATGTAAACATACATAGAAGAGTATTGTTACCCGTTTGTTTTATGCAGCCTAACTTTAGTTTCATCTATACATTATATTGCGTTTACCTTATATTTTATCTTGCCTTTGTTAGTTTTGTGTTTTGTTATGTCAAGCTTCATAATCTAATCTTAAAAGGGGAAAACTGCGCTAACTTTTCTTTGAAAAAGTACTCAAAAAGGACCTAAATCGATATAGATAGCTCACAATTTTAAAAAGTTGCATATAGTCATCTTCTTCTTCAGCAAAGTATCGAGGCTTTTTATGGATTTTTACTCTAACTTTCCTATATTTGCGCAAAGGACATTATTTAATTCAACTTAAACATGCCTAGTAGATTATTATGTTGTTGGTTTTTTATGCAGTCTAAACTTTGTTACATCTATATTTTACGATTAACTTATATTTTATCTTGCCTTTTTGAGCTTTGTGTTCTGTGATGTCAAGCTACATAGTCTAAACATAAAAGAGGAAAACTACGCTAAACTTGCTTTGAAAAACTATTCAAAAACTACCTTTAACAAAGTAGCGAGGCTTTTCATGCACTTTTACTCTCTAACATACCTACATTTGCGCAAAGGATTTTATTTAATTCAATTTAAACATGCCTAGTAGATTATTATGTTGTTGGTTTTTTATGCAGCCTAACTTTAGTTTCATCTATATTATGTTTTAGGTTTATCATATATTTTATCTTTTCTTTTTGAGTTTTGAGTTTTGTGATGCCAAGCAACTTAAGCTAAACTTAAAAGTGGAATGCTACGCTAACCTTTCTTTGAAAATCTATTCATAAACTACCCTAGACAAAAGCTAGATTTAAAAGAGGAAAACTACACTATTTTTACTTTGAAAAAACTTTCGAAAACTACCTTAATCGATAGAGATAGCACACGATTTTAAAAAATTGCATATAGTCATCCACTACTTCTGCAGCAAAGTAGCGAGGCTCTTTATGCACTTTTTCTCACTAGTTTGCTTATATTTACGCAAAGGAATTCATTTAATTCAATCCAAACATATATAGAAGATTATTATGTTACGATTTTTTTTTTCTTTTATGCAGCATAACATTTATTTCACCTACATTTTATTTTACGATTAACTTTTATATTACCTTTCCTTTTAGTGTTTTGTGTTTTGTGATGTCAAGCTACATAAGCCAAACTTTAAAGAGGAAAACTACGCTAAGCTTTCTTTGAAAAACTATTCAAAAACTACCTTAAACAAAGTAGCGAGGCTTTTTATGCACTTTTACTCTCTAACATACCTACATTTGTGCATAGGGTTTTATTAGATTCTAGTAGGTTATTACGTTGTTGTTTTTTTATGCAGTCTAACTTTAGCTTCATCTATATTTTATTTTACGTTTATCTTATATTTTATTTTGTCTTTTTGAATTTTGTGTTTTGTGATGTCAAGCTACATAAGCTAAACTTAAAAGAGGAAAGCTACGCTAACCTTTCTTTGAAAAGCTGTTCAAAAACTACCTTAGACATAATCTAGATTTAAAAGAGAAAGACTACGCTATTTTTGCTTTGAAAAATCTTTCGAAAACTACCTTAATCGATAGAGATAGCACAGGATTTTAAAAAGTTGTATCTAGTCATCCACTTCTTTCACAGCAAAGTAGCGAGGCTTTCTATGCGCTTTTACTCTCTAACATACCTATTTTTGCGCAAAGGATTTTATTTAATTCAATTTAAACATGCCTAGTAGATTATTATGTTGTTGGTTTTTTATGCTGCCTAACTTTAGCTACATCTATTTTTCATTTTACGTTTGTCTTATATTTTATTTTATCTTTTTGTGTTCTGTGATGTCAAGCTACATAAGCTAATGTTAAAAGAGGAAAGCTGCGCTAACCTTTCTTTGAAAAACTATTCGAAATCTATTTTTGAGATAATCTAGATTTAAAAGAGGAACACTACGCTAATTTTGCTTTGAAAAAACTCTCGAAAACTACCTTATTCAATAGAGATAGCACACAAATTTAAAAAATTGTATCTACTCATCCACTTCTTCTTTTTATGGATTTTTACTCTCTTATTTACCCAAATTTGCGCAAAGGACTTTACTTAATTCAACTTAAACATGTCTAGTAGATTATTAAGTTGTTTGTTTTTTATGCAGCCTAACTTTAGTTTCATTTATATTTTATTTTACGTTTATCTGATACTTTATCTTGTCTTTTTGTGTGTTGTTTTGTCAAGCTACATAAGCTAAACTTAAAAGTGGAAAAGTACGCTAACCTTTCTTTGAAAATCTATTCAAAAACTGCCTTAGACATAAGCTAGATTTAAAAGAGGAAGACTACGCTATTTATGCTTTTAAAAAACTTTCGAAAAATACCTTAATCCATTGAGGTAGTGCACGAATTTACAAAGTTGTATCTAGTCATCCACTTCTTCTATAGCAAAGTAGCGAGGCTTTTTATGCACTTTTGCGTTCTAATTTATCTCTGTTTACGCATATGGTTTTTGTTTATTTCTATGTAATGATATACAAAAGAGTATTTTGTTAAAGATTATGCTGCAGGAGCTGCGTAAAAAAACTCTGGCGACCTTTCCTTAAGAAAAAAGCAACTGAAAGACATGTGCGCCTTAGAAAATTCAAATCGCGATTCACCAAATTAAAAGACGAAAAGAACGACCTTTAAAAGCTCTCACTAGACATTTGTGTTTATGATAGGCAATGCAGTTTTTGATTTTATGCAGCCTAACATTTGTTTCATCTATATCTTATTTTACGTTTATCTTATACTTTATCTTGCCTTTTTGAGTTTAGTATTTTGTGATGTCATGCTAAATAAACTATACTTTGCTAATTTTTATTTGAAAAAATATTCAAAAACTACCTGAATTATAAGCTAGATCTAAAGGAGGAAAACTACGCTAACTTTTCTTTAAAAAAAATATTTAAAAACTACCTTAAACATAAGCTATATCCAAAAGAGGAAAACTATGCTAACTTTTCTTTAAAAAAATATTTAAAAACTACCTTAAACATAAGCTAGATCTAAAAGAGGAAAACTACGCTAACTTTTCTTTGAAAAAATACTCAAAAACTACCTTAAACATAAGCTAGATCTAAAAGAGGAAAACTACGCTAACTTTTCTTTGAAAAAATACTCAAAAACTACCTTAAACATAAGCTAGATCTAAAAGAGGAAAACTACGCTAACAATTCTTTGAAAAAATATTCGAAAACTACCTTTAAACATGATTTAGATTTAATAGATGAAAACTACGCTAACATTTCTTTGAAAAAACATTCAAAAACTACCTTTAAACATGATTTAAATTTAATAGATGAAAACTACGCTAACATTTCTTTGAAAAAACATTCAAAAACTACCTTTAAACATGATTTAAATTTAAAAAAGGAAAACTACGCTAACATTTCTTTGAAAAAATATTCAAAAAGTACCTTAATCGAAAGAGATAGCACACGAAATTAAAAAGTTGCATTTAGTCATCCGTTTCTTCTTCATCAAAGTAGCGAGGCGTTTATGCACTTTTTATTCTCTAAGTTATCTCTACTTACGCAAATGGCTTTTGTTTATTTCAATGTAAAACTTTTCAAAAGAGTATTTTGTTAAAGATTATGCTGCAGGGGCTGTGTAAGAAAACTCTGGTGACCTTTCTTTAAGAAAAAGCAACTAAAGTAGATGTGCGCCTAAGAAAATCCAAATTGCGATTCACTAAATTAAAAGACATATACAACAAACTTTAAAAGTGAAACTATTTTTACAAGCGTATTTGGTAAAGATGAAATGTTCTTATGACATTTTAACGTTACGAAAGGGATTTTCTTCTGTTCAAATATTTATTACAATTTAAAGTGTTAAATAATGTTACAGAAACGACCTAAAACGCCTGTTGTATTAATTTAAACGAACAAAATAGATAAAAAAAAAGAAAAACTATCATTAAAAAAAAAAAAGTAAAAAAAGAAAAGAAATAGAAGTTGAGGAAAAATAAAAATAAGAACTTCTAACAAAGAGCTCTTCTTTTTATTTTTCAGATTTTAGATGCTTAATTCCTTGAATGAAAAGTTGAACTGATGACTCACTACTAAGGTTGTTCCTAGCCTTCCGTTCTCAAACTAGGCCATTCTGAGAGGCTGTTTGATTAAGTACCGTTGATAGTAGTATCGCACGTAAGAGACTTCTAAAACTCTGATTATTATTAATTCCTGGAATGAAGAGATGACTTCATACTCACTAACGAGGTTGTTCTTAGCCATCCGTTCTTAAACTAAGCAAAACAGTGAAGTTGTTTGATTAAGTATCACAGTTTGCTGATTTGCACATGCACCATTGCCGAAACTGTGATGCTTGGTTCCTTGATTGGATTGAAGAAGCTCATCACCATGCATTTTACAAGCTGTCCGTTGTTATGTTTTGCAATTCAGTGGTTCTGTTTTGCAATTCATTTTCTGTTTGTTTAAGTATCATCGATGGTGGTGTCGTGCATGCAAACTTTCCGAAACTCTGATGCTTGTTTTTCTTGAATGGAGAGATGAGCTTATACTTTAGGTGACTTTTAAAACTGCAGTAATTAGTGCCTCGAATGGAAAAACGAACTCATTCATTACAGACCAAGGTTGTTCCTGGCCATCCGTTAACATATTAGGCAACAGTACAGCGAAGCTGTTTGTTTTACAAGCTTTTGTCGTTTCGAGAAATCACTACATTAAGCATTCGATGGTGATACACGACTGATGGCCAGGTTCTGATTTTCGAATGAAAAGAAGAGTCGCATCCGACCACCGGTCGGCTTTCGACGCAAAACAGCTGTACACACTCGTCCAACGATCCAGTGACTAACTGTTGCAACGAGAAAGTTAGCTTTATTTGTCGTGCAGATTGTCCGCTTTGACGTAAAATGCTAGAAATTTGCTGAACGCTCGGTTTGCGCCGCCCAAGAGTCATTCTGTTTCTGCGTTGCCAGCGTCTGTCGGCTAAATACAACTGTAGACTCCGCGCAAGCTTTTTCACCGCAAAAGTTGTACAGAGCCACACCGAAGGCTAAAATCGACTTTAAGGTCGAAGGTTAAAATCGACCCTAGAGGTTTGAAAACGACGTCACGAAATTTTCAAGACATCATCGAAGAAAATTACGGCGGCCAGATGCAACTCTTAGTACTAACTCTACTAATCTTAGTACGTTAAGCATTCCAGTCGAGAGATCAGACGTTTTTTCGTCACCTAAGAGACCGGCCGATGCGTTTGCGACGCTGCGGAAAGAAAGAAGATGGCAAACCACAGGGTTGTTACCGTAACAAACCTCCGTGAGTACCTCCATCTCGAGTGGCTTTTGAAGAAACGTTCGTTTTAAACTCAAAGGGATGGTTGTTAAAGCTCACAAACGCCTGGTTAACGATTTTCTAACGGCAGACACCGTGTTTACAATGGATACAGACCGATTAACTGAGCCCAAAGCGCAAGATCTATCAGAAAACTCCTCTAGGTCGATGCAACGAGACGACTAGACACGTGCGTCTAAAGGCATTTTACAATTGAAGGACGCCCCTCGTGGGCCCTTTAACCTTAACACTAAACTCCTGCTTGATATCCTCGTCCCCAGGTTTCCAAACCGTAACCCCAACCCCCTCTAATCCTAACCCCCTTACCCTCTAACTCTCCCCCCTCAAAAAAACAAAAAACATAAAAAAGCAAACAAAACGAAAAAAAAACTTGCTTCCCTCCTCACTTTTAGCTCTAGGATGCAACACCTTTTTGCCGCCCTCCGCTAGAAGGGAGTAGGGAGTAACGAAAGCTTGACATCAAAGTAGCGTTTCGTATGAGATTTGTTTGCCAAAATTTGAGCGTTTTTAAAAAAGCCAAGACTTCGTCAGAGGGGTTTCTTCTTTTCTCCTAAAGCTATCGATCGATTAAAAAGCTCAAAGCAAAGAAATTCAAAACAAAATACAAAAACGGGAAGTTTTAGTTTCTGCACCACAAGCCAAGCACTAGTTCAAACTGGAGATAATAAAAGGAAATCGAATGATCTCACTTCTCAAACCACTGAGCTGCCATTGGTCGGCAGTCTCTTGTTTGGAGACCATTGAGCTGCCATTGGTTGGCTGTTTAATCGTTGCGAT
>NW_028324359.1:0-48759 GCF_058129835.1 Hydra viridissima | reverse complement strand
AACTGCACCGCAAAAACTTAACCACAGTTTATTAAGCATATTAAGCCTTTGCTGACATGTTAAGACATTTTAAGCCTTTGCTATTATCATGAGGCTTTTGCTCCACGAGCCAAAAAAGTACGCTAGAGTTGACAAACTGCATCGCGGTCGAAAAGTGTAATTACGCCAACACTTTTATCCGTTTTAAGCATTTCGTTTTCGCACGAACAACAATTAAAGCAGCTCGTTGAGCTTAACGACGTTCGTATTTTTTTTCGAAGCCAAAACTTCGGCTATAAGTAGAATGAAGAGGCACTTCGAAAAACAACAAAGCTGTTCGCAGTCGATAGCAACGAGCGACAACATCTCTGCGAGTCTGGCATCAAGGTAAACAGTTTTTTTACATTTTCATTTGTTAGTGCCACTTTTGCGTACATTATGTATTCAAAAATTTGTTGCTGACGCTAGATTTTTCGTTTTCAATGAACAACAGTTGCAACCTCTAGCCGTTTGCTAAAACAGCTTGCTAGGACAACCAAATCAATCATATGTTGTGAAAATTTCTTTTTGTTCAACTGACTAAGGAAGATCGAGCGAACGCTTTTTTTTTTATAACTTGTTTGTATCATATTGCTATTAAGAAAACAGCGTTGTGTATACTAAACGTGACATAATTGGCAATTATCCGTAACTAAAAATAAGATAGAAATTACAAACTTGATACCATATTTTAATTACTCTAACAAAACTAGACGTCATCGCGTGAGAAAATAAATGTTCATAACACATAACCTATTTTTTTGTTTTTTTTTTCTTCTCTTTTTTCCTTTTAATCTCTTTTCTTTCGTCCAAAAAGCGTTTTGATTTTTGCCTCGCCACAAGCGATGAAATCGATAAAAAAAACCTGCTCGGACATTCTCAATTCTCAACAACAAAAGCAATCAAAGTTCTAGCTCTCGAGCACGTGCGCCGACAGGTTGATGAAACCGTTCAAATATGCTCGATCGCTAGAATTTAAAGAAAGAAACAAGCCAGAAACAAACCAAAATAAAAAAAAGCCAAAAACAAAAATGGACATCTTTAGAACGCTTAAATTTTATAAAATATTTTCCTCTGCGTTTTTAACCAGCTAAACTGTCGTAAAGTTTTTTCGGTGCAGTTCATTTAAAAAACTTAGTTTTCAACTTTTAAACGTTTTAGACTTCTCGTTTAAGGCAGTCGAAAGAAATGAGTCGACTCACTCTCTCTCTCCCTATTCGGTTTTGTTTTTGTTTATTTGTTTTTGTTTTTTCTTCGTTTGCCTTCGTTTGCCTTTGTTTGCTTTTGGAAAAGTTGTCGCCATGCGAGACTTAGTTTTTTTTTTTTTTTGCTCAAATTGAGCACAAGTGAGTTTCTAGTCTTGAAAGTGTGCAAAGTGTGGGCCAATCTGGTGGCTGGAGTGATGACACGTGAATGCTGGAAATTCCAGACTTTGAGCGGATTCAGCGTACATAGAAAGAAAATGTAGCATTCACGTGGGTCTCTCCTAAGCGTGCCATTGGTCGGTCTGCTGTCCTTAAGTACCCCCCTCCCCCCCCTCAACGTCACGTTTGCTCAACTTTCTCGGTCTTTGGCGCCCAGAGAAAGCTTGAGGAAGGATAAAAAATGGCGAGGTTTCGGTACTGCGTTTTCTGTTTTTCTTATTTGTTTTTGTTTGTTTGCTTGTTTGTTTGTTTGTTTGTTAATTTTTTTAATTTTTTTTTTTTTTTGTTTGTTTCGTTCGTTTGTTTGTTTGTTTGTTTCGTTTGCTTCGTTTGTTTTGTGATGTTTTGTTTTCCCTTCTTGATGGCACAAAACAGAAGCAAACAAGACTTTCGGTTATATTCGGTTATATTCGGTTCAATAAAAGTTTGTTGGTTTCTGCACAACAACAACAACAACCACAACAACAAAAGTCCCTCTGTCCCTCAAAAGCAGTTTCTCCTCTGTCCTAAAGAAGAGCCTCTTTGTAATCGATCTTGTCTGAATGCAGCTCTCCTTTTGCCTACAGGTTTTTATTCCAACCCTTTTGTTGTTGTTAGTGCCATGTTGTTGTTATTGTTATACTCTGTAAAAGCAGTTGTTGCTGTTGTACTTGTTTGTTGTTTCTAAAGACACTGTTGTTGCTGCTGTTAGCGCTGTTAGTAATCACCCACTTGGCTTGTATTTTTGTTTCTTGTTTTTGTTTTTTGTTTTATTTATAAACACTCTCTGAGTAAGTGATGCTGTTGCTGTTGTTGTTGTTACAGTTGCAATGAGTGTTTGTTAATGTTCCCCCACTTGGCTTGTACTTTTGTTTTCTGTTTTGTTTTTTTTTTGTTTTTGTTTTTTTTTTCTCAACACTCTCTGAGTAAGTGATGCTGTTGCTGTAGTCGTTGTTATAGTTGCAATGAGTGTTTGTTAATGTTCACCAACTTGGCTTGTTTATAATCTATTTTATTTTATCAACACTCTCTGAGTCAGTGATGGTGTTGCTGTTGCTGTTGTCGTTATTATGCTTGCAATGGGAGTTGTTACTGTTCACCCACTTTGCTTGTTTTGTTTTTATTTCTTTATTTTATCAACACCCTTTGAGCCAGTGATGCTGTTGCTGTTGTTGTTGTTATAGTTGCAATGAGTGTTGTTAATGTTCACCCACTTTGCTTGTGTTTTTGTTTTTGTTTATCAACACCCTTTGTGTCAGTGATGCTGTTGCTGTTGTTCTTATTACAGTTGCAATGAGTGTTTGTTAATGTTCACCAACTTGGCTTGTTTATAATCTATTTTGTTTTATCAACACTCTCTGAGTCAGTGATGCTGATGCTGTTGTTGTTATTGTGCTTGCAATAAGTGTTGTTAATGTTCACCCACTTTGCTTGTTTTGTTTGTGCTTTTGTTTTTGTTTATCAACACCCTTTGAGTCACTGATGCTGTTGCTGTTGGTGTTATTATAGTTGCAATGAGTGTTAATGTTCACCCACTTTGCTTGCTTTATTTGTTTGTTGCTTTTTTTTTTATCAACACCCTGCGAGTTAGTGATGCTGTTGCTGCTTTTGTCATTTTACTTGTATTTATAGTTGTTACTGTTCAGCCACTTTGCTTGTTTTTTAATCTGTTTTATTTTATCACCACTCTCTGAGTCAGTGATGATGTTGCTGATGCTGTTGTTGTTATTTTACTTGCAATGATAGCTGTTACTGTTCAGCCACTTTGCTTGTTTTGTTTGTTTGTTTGTTTGTTTTTTTTATCAATATCCTCTGAGTAAGTGATGCTGTTGCTGTTGTTGTTGTTATAGTTGCAATGAGTGTTTGTTAATGTTCCCCCCCTTGGCTTGTACTTCTGTTTTCTGTTTTGTTTTGTTTTTGTTTTTTTTGTTGTTTTTTTTCTCAACACTCTCTGAGTAAGTGATGCTGTTGCTGTAGTCGTTGTTATAGTTGCAATGAGTGTTTGTTAATGTTCACAAACTTGGCATGTTTATAATCTATTTTATTTTATCAACACTCTCTGAGTCAGTGATGCTGATGCTGTTGTTGTTATTATGCTTGCAATAAGTGTTGTTAATGTTCACCCACTCTGCTTGTTTTGTTTGTGCCTTTGTTTTTGTTTATCAACACCCTTTGAGTCACTGATGCTGTTGCTGTTGGTGTTATTATAGTTGCAATGAGTGTTAATGTTCACCCACTTTGCTTGCTTTATTTGTTTGTTGCTTTTTTTTTTATCAACACCCTGCGAGTTAGTGATGCTGTTGCTGCTTTTGTCATTTTACTTGTATTTATAGTTGTTACTGTTTAGCCACTTTGCTTGTTTTTTAATCTGTTTTATTTTATCACCACTCTCTGAGTCAGTGATGATGTTGCTGATGCTGTTGTTGTTATTTTACTTGCAATGATAGCTGTTACTGTTCAGCCACTTTGCTTGTTTTTTTTTTGTTTTTGTTTTGTTTGTTTGTTTGTTTGTTTTTTTATATATCCTCTGAGTTAGTGATGCTGTTGTTGTTATTATGCTTTCAATGAGAGCTGTTACTGTTCACCCACTTTGTTTGTTTATAATCTGTTTTATTTTATCAACACTCTCTGAGTCAGTGATGCTGATGCTGATGCTGTTGTTGTTATTATGCTTGCAGTGAGAGTTGTTACTGTTCACCCACTTTGCTTGCTTATTGTCTATTTTATTTTGTCAACACTCTCTGAGTCAGTGATGCTGATGCTGATGCTGTTGTTGTTATTATGCTTGCAATGAGAGTTGTTACTGTTCACCCAATTTGCTTGTTTTGTTTTTTTATTTGTTTTTTTGTTTGTTTTTGTTTTGCTTGTTTTTTTTTATCAATACCCTCTGAGTCAGTGATGCTGTTGCTGTTGTTGTTGTTGTTGTTATAGTTGCAATGAGTGTTTGTTAATGTTCCCCCACTTGGCTTGTACTTTTGTTTTCTTTTTTGTTATGTCAACACTCTCTGAGTCAGTGATGCTGATGCTGTTGTTATTATGCTTGCAATGAGAGTTGTTACTGTTGTAGTTATGTCTGTCATTTGTCCTTGTTAGCAAGTTCTATTTGCCCTCTCTTGCCTTTTTTCAACACAGTTTCTTTCTTTGAGTCATATGGTTGCGAGATCCTCTCAAACTCCATCTCTTTATTTATTTGTTTCTTTTTTTTTTTTTTTTTTCTCATTCTCCTTCTCATAATAGCAATCACTGCTGCCACCATGCATGTAATGCTAGTTGCTCTCATTCTTTTTCATTTGCTAGTGGAAACTTTGTTTCTTCTTGTTGCTCTCTTTTCTTTCTTTTTTCTCTTTTGCAGAGGATTCGAAAAAACACAGCTCTTCCCTGCAGTTGTAAACATTCCAGGATTCCAGGATGCAGGCAGAAGAAAAACACTCTCACTAACTGTCTTCTTTTTTTTAGCATAAACCGTTGCAAACAAACACCTGAACATGTCTTCTTCACAAGAAAACAACACTGTTGTTGCCCCTTCTCCGAACTCTAAAGCGAAAAAAAAGAAAAGAAGGCAGTCACAAGAACAGAGAGACTTAAAGCTCAAAAACAAAGTCAGGGCCGCATTAGTTGCAGCGTGTGGCTCCGTAAACAGGGTTGTACCTTTCTATGGTACCAAGAAGAGGTACGCTGTTAGCTGTCCGATGCCTTTGTGCAAACATTCCTCCACAAGCATTAAAAGACACTTGACTAAAAAAGATCATTCTTGGACTTTGGATGAAGCTTCCATCTTTTACTCTGCAATGGTCAGGAAGTTTCAGCATGCTCGTCTCGAACGCAAGTCCGGCTGTCCAAAACCTTACCCCTGTTTGCAATGTTGGAAGTATTACGACCGACTGGACATACACTTGAAAGAGACTCATTTCTACGATTCCAAGACGATCAAACAAAAGATTGCAGAGGCAAAGCGATACGACAACGACAAGCTCTATGTCCCTCAATTTATTCGACCTGCCTTCTTTGGTATTAAGCCAGTAGCTGAACAAGCGTCTGCATCAGGCTCTGCATCCTCTGCTCCTGGGCCTTCCTCCTCTTTTTCTTCTCCGGTTCTTTCCTCTGATCCTCTTTTAAGCTTGCCCTCATCAGTTGCTGGTTCGTCCGAGGCTCCTTCTGCAAACCACTGCACCTCTGTAGAAAACAAAGAGCTGAACACCGAATCCGTCCTAGACTCTGATTTTAATTCCTTAAAGCACTTGGTTTCCAACTCCTCCGTCTTGACAGAAGATAAGAGACTCTTGTTTCAGCTGGACAAAGATGCTTTTCACTTTTATTACCAGTCAGCAGATGAGCTCTTCAGAGATTTTGAAAAGTGGCTTGTGGTAGCCAACAACAACACTTTGTCACAAGCAAAGATCTACAAAAATGCAGTTGTTGAAATATTGACATGTTGTGACAGCACGCTGACGCTGCACCCGAACGCTCTCACCAATTCCAACGTTTTGGAGGATAGATACTTTTCCATGCACTTTAAAAACATTCAGCTCAATTCCAAGCTGAGTGAACTTGACCAAACAAAAGCCATGTCTTGTCACACGTTGTACAACCGCCTTGTCTACCTTTGTCTCCTGTTTCGTTTCAGTGAAGCCAGGAATGTCTATTTCGGACTTTCTCATGAGGCCATCCGACGTTTGCGCTGCAAGGTGGAGGAGTTACAAAAAGTGCTGAGGCCCTTTCGTTCTTTGAGGAGGAGCCTTGTGAAAAGCAAAAAATGCATCAACATCATCAATGTCAGTTTGCTGAACGAATATGGCAAGTCTGCATACGTAAGACAGTTAGTGGAATCGATTAGAAAGCCGTCTCTTACACCGACTAGAGACAATGCTGTGTCTCTACGAAACCATCTTCTGCTCTCTGTCACTGTAATTAACAGTTTAAGAAAATCTAACATTGCTCTTTTAAACATTAGAGACTACATGGCTGCTGAGAAGAGTGAGTGTGGATATTGCATTGTGCAAGAGCGCTACAAAACAGCATACAAGTACGGAGCCAAAAACATTCTAGTGCCGAACGACTTGAAAGTGTTGATCGATATTTATTTGCTGAGATACAGAGACCTTCTTGTCAACGACTCTCACTACATGGCTGCAGACACCAAGACTGTTTTGGAGTTGAGCGACTGCTACAGGCCCCTTTTTCCATCGATGAGACCCAACAAAGACGAATGTGTGACACTCGGTGCAACTAGAGTGCCTGTTTACCAGATGGGTTCCTCTGCTATCTCCTCTTGCCTGACGTCCTGCTTCAGAAAAAGCCAAGTAAACATTCCCATGAAGCGTCTTACTCCCACTTGCATTCGCGGTTCGATAGCCACTTACTTTGCCAACAACAGCAAAGAAGATCGCGAGCGGTTTGCTACACTCTACATGAAGCACAGCAGGAACACAATGGATAGCTTTTATGTGTCCCAGTGGAACGCTGCAGAGGAGTTGCGCTTTGCCCTGGGCATCGGACAGTCCTTCGGAGTCATAGAGTCTTTGACTGTTGAAAAGTCTGAGAGACCACCAAAGAAGGAGAAGGATGTGATGGACTGGCTCCAAACTAATGCAGAGGAGTACGGTTTTCATGAGGTTGAGGACATCTTTGAGGAAGATTTAGACTCCGGTTCTGACTCTGAAGAATGTGCTGCTACTTTCAGCTGTACCACAGTGGTTCCGTTTTCTCCAGCTGTAGAAAACAATGTTCCTTTAGAGGATAGCAACGACCATGCCGTAGATTTCTTGTGTGAACCTACCTCAACTCCTGTTTCGTCTGTTCCATCTGAACAAACAATCGCTGGTCCAGTTCTTGAACTATCCCCTGCTCTTGCACAACTAGTTCCTAACGAACAAGCTGTTTGTATGGATGTAGATCAGACTCTAGCTGTTCCTGTTGGCACAGCTTGTTCTCCTCTTGCATTAACATTATTTCCTGATGAACCGGATTTTATTGAACACCATGCAAAACTTTCTCCAGTTTACTTTAATGAGCAAGTGGTTGCCAAACCTGTTTCTGCTTCTCCTTCTCAGCAAGTCGCTTTCTGTCCTTCAAAAGAGGTCTTTTCTGTTCCTCTGACTCCTAGCCTTGTTGCTTTTCAGCAAACATTGGCCAAACCCAGTTTGTTTCTTTCATCTGATCCAGTTTCAGCTGTTCCTGTCCAACAGGCTGGTACTGTTCTTGCAAAGCAGCTCTCACCTTATGCTGTTCAATCTGTTGGTAGCCTATTTAGCCAAAGTCTTGCCTCTACATCCAGAGGTAAATTCTTTTTGATTTTTGATTTTTGATTTTTATGCAAATCTCAACACGCTTTCAAAAAATGAAAATGCCCAAATCAACTCCTTGCTCTATTGTTATTGTTAGAGCTGTAAAAAAAACAAAACAAAACAAAAAAACAACACAGAAGTGTGTATGTATTTGTTGCAGGACTAATTCTGTGATTGCTTAAATGTTTATACAAGTGAATGATACTAAAACTGATTATGTTTTAGAAGTAAAAGATCCAAGAAGAAAAAAAATCAAGTTGGAAATGCCATCTTTCACTCAAGAACTCATCGGTAATGTAAAACCTAATTTATACAAAGATATATAAACACAAACCTCTTCTTGCACAATTTCAGATGGTTAACTGTTAACAAAAACTAGCCATCATTGCTAAGTGCACTTTTAGAAAGTTGTGTCTACCCGATTTCTAATGATGAAGTTAGAAACATCACCGTTAGAAATCATGCACAGCTTGTTATCATCTCTAACACTTAGAAACTGTTGATGGTTTTTATGAATTAGAAAAATGAACATGGTTTTATTTTATTTCAGGATCAACTCAGCCAAGAACAAAGGAAAACAAAGCAGAAGTTAGCCAATGCCATTTAGGTAATCTTTCAAAAACCAGTTATTGCTATCAGTGCAAACAATAAGGTCAACAAAAAAAAATAAATAAAAAAACAGAATAAATCTTGTCTTACTTCAGAACCAAATGAATATTTGATTTAATCACTTTGTGTTATGACTTGAGTTTGTAAAATTTTAGATGAAATAGTTGAAGAGCTGAATGCTTGCCCTGGCCACAACGAATGGTTCAACACCAGAAGTTTTCCACGATGTGCAGCTTTGGTGTTGGCATACATCTTGCAAGACGTGTTTACAGATGTAAGCTCAAGTTGCTCGTACAAAGATTACCTTGGCATCTTGGCAAATCATAGCAGTGACAAGCTCATTCATGTCTTGCAAAAGTACTCCTACCAAAGCCATATTAAAGACAAAATTAAAAACATGAAGCTAAAAATTCAAAAAGAGGGTAGTTTAGAAAAGTTTGTTCAATATGGCAATATCGTGAAACCATTTATGTAGTTTAGATAAGTTTGTTCAGTTTGGCAATAAAGATGGGCCTTTTGTGTAGTTTGTTTTATCTATGCTTTTGCAAATATTTTTATCTGTTTCGCTAAAGACATAATAAACAAGAAGTTCTGTTAAACTGTTCTCACATTTCTTATTTAAAGATAGTTCAAACTTTTTTTTATCTTTAAAAAAAAAAAAAAGAAGTCGTTTTGTTATTCTGTGAAAACTTTTAATAGAGTTGCATTTAGAATTACTTCTGATGTTTTTAAGAGTTTGTTAAAAAGCAAAATAATATTTCCTGTGATGTTAAACTGCATAAGTGAAATTTAAAAAAGGAAAACTGCTCCAACCATTTTTCGGAAAAAGAAATCAAAAAGTTCCTTATTTTAAAAGATCTAGACATCCATTTCTTCTTCAGCAAAATAGCGAGGCTTTTTTATGAACTCTTACTCTCTATTTTTTCATATCTTTACACAAAGGATTTTATTTAGTTCAATGTAAACATACATAGAAGTATATTATGTTTTTTTTTTTTTTTTTGTTTTTATGCAGTCTAACTTTTGTTTCACTTCTATTTTATTTTACGTTTATCTTGTATTTTATCATGCCTTATTGGTTTTTGCGTTTTGTGATGTCAAGCTGCGTAAGCTAAACTTAAAAGGGGAAAACTACGCTAACTTTTCTTTGAAAAAATATTCAAGAAGTACCTTAAACGAAAGAGAAAGCACACGAATCTTGCCATCCAATTCTTCTTCTGCAAAGTAGCGAGGCTTTTTATGTACTTTTGCTCTCTAATTTATCTCTATTTACGCAAAGGGTTTTATTTCAATGTAAACACGTATAAAAGAATACTTTGTTAAAAATAATGTTAAAGGAGTTGCGTAAAAAAAAACGTCTGAATAAAGTTTCTTTACAAAAAAAACAACTAAGAAACAAGCGCGCCTAAGAAAAACCAGATCGCGATTCACTAAGTCAAAAAACGAAAGAAACAAAGTTTAAAAGGTCTTTCTAGACAACAAATTCTATTTTTGGCAATGCAGTTTTTGTATTTATGCAACCTAACTTTTGTTTGACTTCTATTTTATTTTACGTTTACCTTGTATTTTATCTTGCCTTTTTGTGTTTTGTGATGTCAAGCTACATAATCTAAACTTAAAAGAAGGAAACTAGGCTAACTTTTCTAGTAGAATATTATGTTGTTGGTTTTGTATGCAGCCTAACTTTAGTTTCATCTATATTTTATTTTGCGTTTATCTTATATTTTATCTTGTCTTTTTGAGTTTTGTATTTTGTGATGTCAAGCTACATAATTTAAACTTAAAAGAAGAAAACTAGGCTAACTTTTCTTTGAAAAATTGTTCAAAAACTACCTTACACCGATAGAGATAGCTCACGAATTTAAAAAGTTGCATCTATTCATCTTCTTCTTCAGCAAAGTAAAGCTTTTTATGCACTTTTACTCTCTAACTTACCTATATTTGCGTAAAGGATTTTATTTAATTCAATTTAAACATAACTAGTAGAATATTATGTTGTTGGTTTTGTATGCAGCCTAACTTTAGTTTCATCTATATTTTATTTTGCGTTTATCTTATATTTTATCTTGTCTTTTTGAGTTTTATATTTTGTGATGTCAAGCTACATAAGCTAAACTTTAAAGAGGAAATTTACGCTAACCTGTCTTTGAAAAACTATTCAAAAACTACCTTTAACAAAGTAGCGAGGCTTTTTATGCGCTTTTACTCTCTAACATACCTATTTTTGCGCAAAGGATTTTATTTAATTCAATTTAAACATGCCTAGTAGATTATTATGTTGTTGGTTTTTTATGCAGCCTAACTTTAGCTACATCTATTTTTCATTTTACGTTTGTCTTATATTTTATTTTATCTTTTTGTGTTCTGTGATGTCAAGCTACATAAGCTAATGTTAAAAGAGGAAAGCTGCGCTAACCTTTCTTTGAAAAACTATTCGAAATCTATTTTTGAGATAATCTAGATTTAAAAGAGGAACACTACGCTAATTTTGCTTTGAAAAAACTCTCGAAAACTAACTTATTCGATAGAGATAGCACACAAATTTAAAAAATTGTATCTACTCATCCACTTCTTCTACAGCAAAGTACTGAGGCTTTTTATGCACTTTTATTCTCTAACATACCTATATTTGCGCAAAGGATTTTATTTAACTCAATGTAAACATACATAGAAGAGTATTGTTACCCGTTTGTTTTATGCAGCCTAACTTTAGTTTCATCTATACATTATATTGCGTTTACCTTATATTTTATCTTGCCTTTGTTAGTTTTGTGTTTTGTTATGTCAAGCTTCATAATCTAATCTTAAAAGGGGAAAACTGCGCTAACTTTTCTTTGAAAAAGTACTCAAAAAGGACCTAAATCGATATAGATAGCTCACAATTTTAAAAAGTTGCATATAGTCATCTTCTTCTTCAGCAAAGTATCGAGGCTTTTTATGGATTTTTACTCTAACTTTCCTATATTTGCGCAAAGGACATTATTTAATTCAACTTAAACATGCCTAGTAGATTATTATGTTGTTGGTTTTTTATGCAGTCTAAACTTTGTTACATCTATATTTTACGATTAACTTATATTTTATCTTGCCTTTTTGAGCTTTGTGTTCTGTGATGTCAAGCTACATAGTCTAAACATAAAAGAGGAAAACTACGCTAAACTTGCTTTGAAAAACTATTCAAAAACTACCTTTAACAAAGTAGCGAGGCTTTTCATGCACTTTTACTCTCTAACATACCTACATTTGCGCAAAGGATTTTATTTAATTCAATTTAAACATGCCTAGTAGATTATTATGTTGTTGGTTTTTTATGCAGCCTAACTTTAGTTTCATCTATATTATGTTTTAGGTTTATCATATATTTTATCTTTTCTTTTTGAGTTTTGAGTTTTGTGATGCCAAGCAACTTAAGCTAAACTTAAAAGTGGAATGCTACGCTAACCTTTCTTTGAAAATCTATTCATAAACTACCCTAGACAAAAGCTAGATTTAAAAGAGGAAAACTACACTATTTTTACTTTGAAAAAACTTTCGAAAACTACCTTAATCGATAGAGATAGCACACGATTTTAAAAAATTGCATATAGTCATCCACTACTTCTGCAGCAAAGTAGCGAGGCTCTTTATGCACTTTTTCTCACTAGTTTGCTTATATTTACGCAAAGGAATTCATTTAATTCAATCCAAACATATATAGAAGATTATTATGTTACGATTTTTTTTTTCTTTTATGCAGCCTAACATTTATTTCACCTACATTTTATTTTACGATTAACTTTTATATTACCTTTCCTTTTAGTGTTTTGTGTTTTGTGATGTCAAGCTACATAAGCCAAACTTTAAAGAGGAAAACTACGCTAAGCTTTCTTTGAAAAACTATTCAAAAACTACCTTAAACAAAGTAGCGAGGCTTTTTATGCACTTTTACTCTCTAACATACCTACATTTGTGCATAGGGTTTTATTAGATTCTAGTAGGTTATTACGTTGTTGTTTTTTTATGCAGTCTAACTTTAGCTTCATCTATATTTTATTTTACGTTTATCTTATATTTTATTTTGTCTTTTTGAATTTTGTGTTTTGTGATGTCAAGCTACATAAGCTAAACTTAAAAGAGGAAAGCTACGCTAACCTTTCTTTGAAAAGCTGTTCAAAAACTACCTTAGACATAATCTAGATTTAAAAGAGAAAGACTACGCTATTTTTGCTTTGAAAAATCTTTCGAAAACTACCTTAATCGATAGAGATAGCACAGGATTTTAAAAAGTTGTATCTAGTCATCCACTTCTTTCACAGCAAAGTAGCGAGGCTTTCTATGCGCTTTTACTCTCTAACATACCTATTTTTGCGCAAAGGATTTTATTTAATTCAATTTAAACATGCCTAGTAGATTATTATGTTGTTGGTTTTTTATGCTGCCTAACTTTAGCTACATCTATTTTTCATTTTACGTTTGTCTTATATTTTATTTTATCTTTTTGTGTTCTGTGATGTCAAGCTACATAAGCTAATGTTAAAAGAGGAAAGCTGCGCTAACCTTTCTTTGAAAAACTATTCGAAATCTATTTTTGAGATAATCTAGATTTAAAAGAGGAACACTACGCTAATTTTGCTTTGAAAAAACTCTCGAAAACTACCTTATTCAATAGAGATAGCACACAAATTTAAAAAATTGTATCTACTCATCCACTTCTTCTTTTTATGGATTTTTACTCTCTTATTTACCCAAATTTGCGCAAAGGACTTTACTTAATTCAACTTAAACATGTCTAGTAGATTATTAAGTTGTTTGTTTTTTATGCAGCCTAACTTTAGTTTCATTTATATTTTATTTTACGTTTATCTGATACTTTATCTTGTCTTTTTGTGTGTTGTTTTGTCAAGCTACATAAGCTAAACTTAAAAGTGGAAAAGTACGCTAACCTTTCTTTGAAAATCTATTCAAAAACTGCCTTAGACATAAGCTAGATTTAAAAGAGGAAGACTACGCTATTTATGCTTTTAAAAAACTTTCGAAAAATACCTTAATCCATTGAGGTAGTGCACGAATTTACAGTCATCCACTTCTTCTATAGCAAAGTAGCGAGGCTTTTTATGCACTTTTGCGTTCTAATTTATCTCTGTTTACGCATATGGTTTTTGTTTATTTCTATGTAATGATATACAAAAGAGTATTTTGTTAAAGATTATGCTGCAGGAGCTGCGTAAAAAAACTCTGGCGACCTTTCCTTAAGAAAAAAGCAACTGAAAGACATGTGCGCCTTAGAAAATTCAAATCGCGATTCACCAAATTAAAAGACGAAAAGAACGAACTTTAAAAGCTCTCACTAGACATTTGTGTTTATGATAGGCAATGCAGTTTTTGATTTTATGCAGCCTAACATTTGTTTCATCTATATCTTATTTTACGTTTATCTTATACTTTATCTTGCCTTTTTGAGTTTAGTATTTTGTGATGTCATGCTAAATAAACTATACTTTGCTAATTTTTATTTGAAAAAATATTCAAAAACTACCTGAATTATAAGCTAGATCTAAAGGAGGAAAACTACGCTAACTTTTCTTTAAAAAAAATATTTAAAAACTACCTTAAACATAAGCTATATCCAAAAGAGGAAAACTATGCTAACTTTTCTTTAAAAAAATATTTAAAAACTACCTTAAACATAAGCTAGATCTAAAAGAGGAAAACTACGCTAACTTTTCTTTGAAAAAATACTCAAAAACTACCTTAAACATAAGCTAGATCTAAAAGAGGAAAACTACGCTAACTTTTCTTTGAAAAAATACTCAAAAACTACCTTAAACATAAGCTAGATCTAAAAGAGGAAAACTACGCTAACAATTCTTTGAAAAAATATTCGAAAACTACCTTTAAACATGATTTAGATTTAATAGATGAAAACTACGCTAACATTTCTTTGAAAAAACATTCAAAAACTACCTTTAAACATGATTTAAATTTAATAGATGAAAACTACGCTAACATTTCTTTGAAAAAACATTCAAAAACTACCTTTAAACATGATTTAAATTTAAAAAAGGAAAACTACGCTAACATTTCTTTGAAAAAATATTCAAAAAGTACCTTAATCGAAAGAGATAGCACACGAAATTAAAAAGTTGCATTTAGTCATCCGTTTCTTCTTCATCAAAGTAGCGAGGCGTTTATGCACTTTTTATTCTCTAAGTTATCTCTACTTACGCAAATGGCTTTTGTTTATTTCAATGTAAAACTTTTCAAAAGAGTATTTTGTTAAAGATTATGCTGCAGGGGCTGTGTAAGAAAACTCTGGTGACCTTTCTTTAAGAAAAAGCAACTAAAGTAGATGTGCGCCTAAGAAAATCCAAATTGCGATTCACTAAATTAAAAGACATATACAACAAACTTTAAAAGTGAAACTATTTTTACAAGCGTATTTGGTAAAGATGAAATGTTCTTATGACATTTTAACGTTACGAAAGGGATTTTCTTCTGTTCAAATATTTATTACAATTTAAAGTGTTAAATAATGTTACAGAAACGACCTAAAACGCCTGTTGTATTAATTTAAACGAACAAAATAGATAAAAAAAAAGAAAAACTATCATTAAAAAAAAAAAAGTAAAAAAAGAAAAGAAATAGAAGTTGAGGAAAAATAAAAATAAGAACTTCTAACAAAGAGCTCTTCTTTTTATTTTTCAGATTTTAGATGCTTAATTCCTTGAATGAAAAGTTGAACTGATGACTCACTACTAAGGTTGTTCCTAGCCTTCCGTTCTCAAACTAGGCCATTCTGAGAGGCTGTTTGATTAAGTACCGTTGATAGTAGTATCGCACGTAAGAGACTTCTAAAACTCTGATTATTAATTCCTGGAATGAAGAGATGACTTCATACTCACTAACGAGGTTGTTCTTAGCCATCCGTTCTTAAACTAAGCAAAACAGTGAAGTTGTTTGATTAAGTATCACAGTTTGCTGATTTGCACATGCACCATTGCCGAAACTGTGATGCTTGGTTCCTTGATTGGATTGAAGAAGCTCATCACCATGCATTTTACAAGCTGTCCGTTGTTATGTTTTGCAATTCAGCGGTTCTGTTTTGCAATTCATTTTCTGTTTGTTTAAGTATCATCGATGGTGGTGTCGTGCATGCAAACTTTCCGAAACTCTGATGCTTGTTTTTCTTGAATGGAGAGATGAGCTTATACTTTAGGTGACTTTTAAAACTGCAGTAATTAGTGCCTCGAATGGAAAAACGAACTCATTCATTACAGACCAAGGTTGTTCCTGGCCATCCGTTAACATATTAGGCAACAGTACAGCGAAGCTGTTTGTTTTACAAGCTTTTGTCGTTTCGAGAAATCACTACATTAAGCATTCGATGGTGATACACGACTGATGGCCAGGTTCTGATTTTCGAATGAAAAGAAGAGTCGCATCCGACCACCGGTCGGCTTTCGACGCAAAACAGCTGTACACACTCGTCCAACGATCCAGTGACTAACTGTTGCAACGAGAAAGTTAGCTTTATTTGTCGTGCAGATTGTCCGCTTTGACGTAAAATGCTAGAAATTTGCTGAACGCTCGGTTTGCGCCGCCCAAGAGTCATTCTGTTTCTGCGTTGCCAGCGTCTGTCGGCTAAATACAACTGTAGACTCCGCGCAAGCTTTTTCACCGCAAAAGTTGTACAGAGCCACACCGAAGGCTAAAATCGACTTTAAGGTCGAAGGTTAAAATCGACCCTAGAGGTTTGAAAACGACGTCACGAAATTTTCAAGACATCATCGAAGAAAATTACGGCGGCCAGATGCAACTCTTAGTACTAACTTTACTAATCTTAGTACGTTAAGCATTCCAGTCGAGAGATCAGACGTTTTTTCGTCACCTAAGAGACCGGCCGATGCGTTTGCGACGCTGCGGAAAGAAAGAAGATGGCAAACCACAGGGTTGTTACCGTAACAAACCTCCGTGAGTACCTCCATCTCGAGTGGCTTTTGAAGAAACGTTCGTTTTAAACTCAAAGGGATGGTTGTTAAAGCTCACAAACGCCTGGTTAACGATTTTCTAACGGCAGACACCGTGTTTACAATGGATACAGACCGATTAACTGAGCCCAAAGCGCAAGATCTATCAGAAAACTCCTCTAGGTCGATGCAACGAGACGACTAGACACGTGCGTCTAAAGGCATTTTACAATTGAAGGACGCCCCTCGTGGGCCCTTTAACCTTAACACTAAACTCCTGCTTGATATCCTCGTCCCCAGGTTTCCAAACCGTAACCCCAACCCCCTCTAATCCTAACCCCCTTACCCTCTAACTCTCCCCCCTCAAAAAAACAAAAAACATAAAAAAGCAAACAAAACGAAAAAAAAACTTGCTTCCCTCCTCACTTTTAGCTCTAGGATGCAACACCTTTTTGCCGCCCTCCGCTAGAAGGGAGTAGGGAGTAACGAAAGCTTGACATCAAAGTAGCGTTTCGTATGAGATTTGTTTGCCAAAATTTGAGCGTTTTTAAAAAAGCCAAGACTTCGTCAGAGGGGTTTCTTCTTTTCTCCTAAAGCTATCGATCGATTAAAAAGCTCAAAGCAAAGAAATTCAAAACAAAATACAAAAACGGGAAGTTTTAGTTTCTGCACCACAAGCCAAGCACTAGTTCAAACTGGAGATAATAAAAGGAAATCGAATGATCTCACTTCTCAAACCACTGAGCTGCCATTGGTCGGCAGTCTCTTGTTTGGAGACCATTGAGCTGCCATTGGTTGGCTGTTTAATCGTTGCGATTGGTCGGCAGTTTTATCGTTGGAGACCATTGAGAGATATAAAAGGAATTTTTTTTTTGAGCACAACATTAAACGTTAAATCGTTAGATGTTGTTATAAAGGCACCATTAGAATGCGATGTCCTCAAATATTTTCCTCGATATTTTAATAAGTAAACAAAAACAAAACTAAGTCTTGCAACTGGCGAAAACTTTCAATAAGCAAACAAAGCAACAACTTTCCTTTCGAGTTTTTTACATTTTAAACAAAAGACAAACAAAGAAAAAAAAAAAACAAACAAAAACAAAAACAAAAACAAAAAAACAAAACAAAAACAAAACAGAAAAGGGAGAATGAGTGAGTCGACTGATTTCGCTCAACTGTCTTAAACGAGAAGTCATAAACGTTTGCTTGTGCCAGCAAGTTGCAAATTAAGTTGTAAATGAACTGCACCGCAAAAACTTAACCACAGTTTATTAAGCATATTAAGCCTTTGCTGACATGTTAAGACATTTTAAGCCTTTGCTATTATCATGAGGCTTTTGCTCCACGAGCCAAAAAAGTACGCTAGAGTTGACAAACTGCATCGCGGTCGAAAAGTGTAATTACGCCAACACTTTTATCCGTTTTAAGCATTTCGTTTTCGCACGAACAACAATTAAAGCAGCTCGTTGAGCTTAACGACGTTCGTATTTTTTTTCGAAGCCAAAACTTCGGCTATAAGTAGAATGAAGAGGCACTTCGAAAAACAACAAAGCTGTTCGCAGTCGATAGCAACGAGCGACAACATCTCTGCGAGTCTGGCATCAAGGTAAACAGTTTTTTTACATTTTCATTTGTTAGTGCCACTTTTGCGTACATTATGTATTCAAAAATTTGTTGCTGACGCTAGATTTTTCGTTTTCAATGAACAACAGTTGCAACCTCTAGCCGTTTGCTAAAACAGCTTGCTAGGACAACCAAATCAATCATATGTTGTGAAAATTTCTTTTTGTTCAACTGACTAAGGAAGATCGAGCGAACGCTTTTTTTTTTATAACTTGTTTGTATCATATTGCTATTAAGAAAACAGCGTTGTGTATACTAAACGTGACATAATTGGCAATTATCCGTAACTAAAAATAAGATAGAAATTACAAACTTGATACCATATTTTAATTACTCTAACAAAACTAGACGTCATCGCGTGAGAAAATAAATGTTCATAACACATAACCTATTTTTTTGTTTTTTTTTTCTTCTCTTTTTTCCTTTTAATCTCTTTTCTTTCGTCCAAAAAGCGTTTTGATTTTTGCCTCGCCACAAGCGATGAAATCGATAAAAAAAACCTGCTCGGACATTCTCAATTCTCAACAACAAAAGCAATCAAAGTTCTAGCTCTCGAGCACGTGCGCCGACAGGTTGATGAAACCGTTCAAATATGCTCGATCGCTAGAATTTAAAGAAAGAAACAAGCCAGAAACAAACCAAAATAAAAAAAAGCCAAAAACAAAAATGGACATCTTTAGAACGCTTAAATTTTATAAAATATTTTCCTCTGCGTTTTTAACCAGCTAAACTGTCGTAAAGTTTTTTCGGTGCAGTTCATTTAAAAAACTTAGTTTTCAACTTTTAAACGTTTTAGACTTCTCGTTTAAGGCAGTCGAAAGAAATGAGTCGACTCACTCTCTCTCTCCCTATTCGGTTTTGTTTTTGTTTATTTGTTTTTGTTTTTTCTTCGTTTGCCTTCGTTTGCCTTTGTTTGCTTTTGGAAAAGTTGTCGCCATGCGAGACTTAGTTTTTTTTTTTTTTTGCTCAAATTGAGCACAAGTGAGTTTCTAGTCTTGAAAGTGTGCAAAGTGTGGGCCAATCTGGTGGCTGGAGTGATGACACGTGAATGCTGGAAATTCCAGACTTTGAGCGGATTCAGCGTACATAGAAAGAAAATGTAGCATTCACGTGGGTCTCTCCTAAGCGTGCCATTGGTCGGTCTGCTGTCCTTAAGTACCCCCCTCCCCCCCCTCAACGTCACGTTTGCTCAACTTTCTCGGTCTTTGGCGCCCAGAGAAAGCTTGAGGAAGGATAAAAAATGGCGAGGTTTCGGTACTGCGTTTTCTGTTTTTCTTATTTGTTTTTGTTTGTTTGCTTGTTTGTTTGTTTGTTTGTTAATTTTTTTAATTTTTTTTTTTTTTTGTTTGTTTCGTTCGTTTGTTTGTTTGTTTGTTTCGTTTGCTTCGTTTGTTTTGTGATGTTTTGTTTTCCCTTCTTGATGGCACAAAACAGAAGCAAACAAGACTTTCGGTTATATTCGGTTATATTCGGTTCAATAAAAGTTTGTTGGTTTCTGCACAACAACAACAACAACCACAACAACAAAAGTCCCTCTGTCCCTCAAAAGCAGTTTCTCCTCTGTCCTAAAGAAGAGCCTCTTTGTAATCGATCTTGTCTGAATGCAGCTCTCCTTTTGCCTACAGGTTTTTATTCCAACCCTTTTGTTGTTGTTAGTGCCATGTTGTTGTTATTGTTATACTCTGTAAAAGCAGTTGTTGCTGTTGTACTTGTTTGTTGTTTCTAAAGACACTGTTGTTGCTGCTGTTAGCGCTGTTAGTAATCACCCACTTGGCTTGTATTTTTGTTTCTTGTTTTTGTTTTTTGTTTTATTTATAAACACTCTCTGAGTAAGTGATGCTGTTGCTGTTGTTGTTGTTACAGTTGCAATGAGTGTTTGTTAATGTTCCCCCACTTGGCTTGTACTTTTGTTTTCTGTTTTGTTTTTTTTTTGTTTTTGTTTTTTTTTTCTCAACACTCTCTGAGTAAGTGATGCTGTTGCTGTAGTCGTTGTTATAGTTGCAATGAGTGTTTGTTAATGTTCACCAACTTGGCTTGTTTATAATCTATTTTATTTTATCAACACTCTCTGAGTCAGTGATGGTGTTGCTGTTGCTGTTGTCGTTATTATGCTTGCAATGGGAGTTGTTACTGTTCACCCACTTTGCTTGTTTTGTTTTTATTTCTTTATTTTATCAACACCCTTTGAGCCAGTGATGCTGTTGCTGTTGTTGTTGTTATAGTTGCAATGAGTGTTGTTAATGTTCACCCACTTTGCTTGTGTTTTTGTTTTTGTTTATCAACACCCTTTGTGTCAGTGATGCTGTTGCTGTTGTTCTTATTACAGTTGCAATGAGTGTTTGTTAATGTTCACCAACTTGGCTTGTTTATAATCTATTTTGTTTTATCAACACTCTCTGAGTCAGTGATGCTGATGCTGTTGTTGTTATTGTGCTTGCAATAAGTGTTGTTAATGTTCACCCACTTTGCTTGTTTTGTTTGTGCTTTTGTTTTTGTTTATCAACACCCTTTGAGTCACTGATGCTGTTGCTGTTGGTGTTATTATAGTTGCAATGAGTGTTAATGTTCACCCACTTTGCTTGCTTTATTTGTTTGTTGCTTTTTTTTTTATCAACACCCTGCGAGTTAGTGATGCTGTTGCTGCTTTTGTCATTTTACTTGTATTTATAGTTGTTACTGTTCAGCCACTTTGCTTGTTTTTTAATCTGTTTTATTTTATCACCACTCTCTGAGTCAGTGATGATGTTGCTGATGCTGTTGTTGTTATTTTACTTGCAATGATAGCTGTTACTGTTCAGCCACTTTGCTTGTTTTGTTTGTTTGTTTGTTTGTTTTTTTTATCAATATCCTCTGAGTAAGTGATGCTGTTGCTGTTGTTGTTGTTATAGTTGCAATGAGTGTTTGTTAATGTTCCCCCCCTTGGCTTGTACTTCTGTTTTCTGTTTTGTTTTGTTTTTGTTTTTTTTGTTGTTTTTTTTCTCAACACTCTCTGAGTAAGTGATGCTGTTGCTGTAGTCGTTGTTATAGTTGCAATGAGTGTTTGTTAATGTTCACAAACTTGGCATGTTTATAATCTATTTTATTTTATCAACACTCTCTGAGTCAGTGATGCTGATGCTGTTGTTGTTATTATGCTTGCAATAAGTGTTGTTAATGTTCACCCACTCTGCTTGTTTTGTTTGTGCCTTTGTTTTTGTTTATCAACACCCTTTGAGTCACTGATGCTGTTGCTGTTGGTGTTATTATAGTTGCAATGAGTGTTAATGTTCACCCACTTTGCTTGCTTTATTTGTTTGTTGCTTTTTTTTTTATCAACACCCTGCGAGTTAGTGATGCTGTTGCTGCTTTTGTCATTTTACTTGTATTTATAGTTGTTACTGTTTAGCCACTTTGCTTGTTTTTTAATCTGTTTTATTTTATCACCACTCTCTGAGTCAGTGATGATGTTGCTGATGCTGTTGTTGTTATTTTACTTGCAATGATAGCTGTTACTGTTCAGCCACTTTGCTTGTTTTTTTTTTGTTTTTGTTTTGTTTGTTTGTTTGTTTGTTTTTTTATATATCCTCTGAGTTAGTGATGCTGTTGTTGTTATTATGCTTTCAATGAGAGCTGTTACTGTTCACCCACTTTGTTTGTTTATAATCTGTTTTATTTTATCAACACTCTCTGAGTCAGTGATGCTGATGCTGATGCTGTTGTTGTTATTATGCTTGCAGTGAGAGTTGTTACTGTTCACCCACTTTGCTTGCTTATTGTCTATTTTATTTTGTCAACACTCTCTGAGTCAGTGATGCTGATGCTGATGCTGTTGTTGTTATTATGCTTGCAATGAGAGTTGTTACTGTTCACCCAATTTGCTTGTTTTGTTTTTTTATTTGTTTTTTTGTTTGTTTTTGTTTTGCTTGTTTTTTTTTATCAATACCCTCTGAGTCAGTGATGCTGTTGCTGTTGTTGTTGTTGTTGTTATAGTTGCAATGAGTGTTTGTTAATGTTCCCCCACTTGGCTTGTACTTTTGTTTTCTTTTTTGTTATGTCAACACTCTCTGAGTCAGTGATGCTGATGCTGTTGTTATTATGCTTGCAATGAGAGTTGTTACTGTTGTAGTTATGTCTGTCATTTGTCCTTGTTAGCAAGTTCTATTTGCCCTCTCTTGCCTTTTTTCAACACAGTTTCTTTCTTTGAGTCATATGGTTGCGAGATCCTCTCAAACTCCATCTCTTTATTTATTTGTTTCTTTTTTTTTTTTTTTTTTCTCATTCTCCTTCTCATAATAGCAATCACTGCTGCCACCATGCATGTAATGCTAGTTGCTCTCATTCTTTTTCATTTGCTAGTGGAAACTTTGTTTCTTCTTGTTGCTCTCTTTTCTTTCTTTTTTCTCTTTTGCAGAGGATTCGAAAAAACACAGCTCTTCCCTGCAGTTGTAAACATTCCAGGATTCCAGGATGCAGGCAGAAGAAAAACACTCTCACTAACTGTCTTCTTTTTTTTAGCATAAACCGTTGCAAACAAACACCTGAACATGTCTTCTTCACAAGAAAACAACACTGTTGTTGCCCCTTCTCCGAACTCTAAAGCGAAAAAAAAGAAAAGAAGGCAGTCACAAGAACAGAGAGACTTAAAGCTCAAAAACAAAGTCAGGGCCGCATTAGTTGCAGCGTGTGGCTCCGTAAACAGGGTTGTACCTTTCTATGGTACCAAGAAGAGGTACGCTGTTAGCTGTCCGATGCCTTTGTGCAAACATTCCTCCACAAGCATTAAAAGACACTTGACTAAAAAAGATCATTCTTGGACTTTGGATGAAGCTTCCATCTTTTACTCTGCAATGGTCAGGAAGTTTCAGCATGCTCGTCTCGAACGCAAGTCCGGCTGTCCAAAACCTTACCCCTGTTTGCAATGTTGGAAGTATTACGACCGACTGGACATACACTTGAAAGAGACTCATTTCTACGATTCCAAGACGATCAAACAAAAGATTGCAGAGGCAAAGCGATACGACAACGACAAGCTCTATGTCCCTCAATTTATTCGACCTGCCTTCTTTGGTATTAAGCCAGTAGCTGAACAAGCGTCTGCATCAGGCTCTGCATCCTCTGCTCCTGGGCCTTCCTCCTCTTTTTCTTCTCCGGTTCTTTCCTCTGATCCTCTTTTAAGCTTGCCCTCATCAGTTGCTGGTTCGTCCGAGGCTCCTTCTGCAAACCACTGCACCTCTGTAGAAAACAAAGAGCTGAACACCGAATCCGTCCTAGACTCTGATTTTAATTCCTTAAAGCACTTGGTTTCCAACTCCTCCGTCTTGACAGAAGATAAGAGACTCTTGTTTCAGCTGGACAAAGATGCTTTTCACTTTTATTACCAGTCAGCAGATGAGCTCTTCAGAGATTTTGAAAAGTGGCTTGTGGTAGCCAACAACAACACTTTGTCACAAGCAAAGATCTACAAAAATGCAGTTGTTGAAATATTGACATGTTGTGACAGCACGCTGACGCTGCACCCGAACGCTCTCACCAATTCCAACGTTTTGGAGGATAGATACTTTTCCATGCACTTTAAAAACATTCAGCTCAATTCCAAGCTGAGTGAACTTGACCAAACAAAAGCCATGTCTTGTCACACGTTGTACAACCGCCTTGTCTACCTTTGTCTCCTGTTTCGTTTCAGTGAAGCCAGGAATGTCTATTTCGGACTTTCTCATGAGGCCATCCGACGTTTGCGCTGCAAGGTGGAGGAGTTACAAAAAGTGCTGAGGCCCTTTCGTTCTTTGAGGAGGAGCCTTGTGAAAAGCAAAAAATGCATCAACATCATCAATGTCAGTTTGCTGAACGAATATGGCAAGTCTGCATACGTAAGACAGTTAGTGGAATCGATTAGAAAGCCGTCTCTTACACCGACTAGAGACAATGCTGTGTCTCTACGAAACCATCTTCTGCTCTCTGTCACTGTAATTAACAGTTTAAGAAAATCTAACATTGCTCTTTTAAACATTAGAGACTACATGGCTGCTGAGAAGAGTGAGTGTGGATATTGCATTGTGCAAGAGCGCTACAAAACAGCATACAAGTACGGAGCCAAAAACATTCTAGTGCCGAACGACTTGAAAGTGTTGATCGATATTTATTTGCTGAGATACAGAGACCTTCTTGTCAACGACTCTCACTACATGGCTGCAGACACCAAGACTGTTTTGGAGTTGAGCGACTGCTACAGGCCCCTTTTTCCATCGATGAGACCCAACAAAGACGAATGTGTGACACTCGGTGCAACTAGAGTGCCTGTTTACCAGATGGGTTCCTCTGCTATCTCCTCTTGCCTGACGTCCTGCTTCAGAAAAAGCCAAGTAAACATTCCCATGAAGCGTCTTACTCCCACTTGCATTCGCGGTTCGATAGCCACTTACTTTGCCAACAACAGCAAAGAAGATCGCGAGCGGTTTGCTACACTCTACATGAAGCACAGCAGGAACACAATGGATAGCTTTTATGTGTCCCAGTGGAACGCTGCAGAGGAGTTGCGCTTTGCCCTGGGCATCGGACAGTCCTTCGGAGTCATAGAGTCTTTGACTGTTGAAAAGTCTGAGAGACCACCAAAGAAGGAGAAGGATGTGATGGACTGGCTCCAAACTAATGCAGAGGAGTACGGTTTTCATGAGGTTGAGGACATCTTTGAGGAAGATTTAGACTCCGGTTCTGACTCTGAAGAATGTGCTGCTACTTTCAGCTGTACCACAGTGGTTCCGTTTTCTCCAGCTGTAGAAAACAATGTTCCTTTAGAGGATAGCAACGACCATGCCGTAGATTTCTTGTGTGAACCTACCTCAACTCCTGTTTCGTCTGTTCCATCTGAACAAACAATCGCTGGTCCAGTTCTTGAACTATCCCCTGCTCTTGCACAACTAGTTCCTAACGAACAAGCTGTTTGTATGGATGTAGATCAGACTCTAGCTGTTCCTGTTGGCACAGCTTGTTCTCCTCTTGCATTAACATTATTTCCTGATGAACCGGATTTTATTGAACACCATGCAAAACTTTCTCCAGTTTACTTTAATGAGCAAGTGGTTGCCAAACCTGTTTCTGCTTCTCCTTCTCAGCAAGTCGCTTTCTGTCCTTCAAAAGAGGTCTTTTCTGTTCCTCTGACTCCTAGCCTTGTTGCTTTTCAGCAAACATTGGCCAAACCCAGTTTGTTTCTTTCATCTGATCCAGTTTCAGCTGTTCCTGTCCAACAGGCTGGTACTGTTCTTGCAAAGCAGCTCTCACCTTATGCTGTTCAATCTGTTGGTAGCCTATTTAGCCAAAGTCTTGCCTCTACATCCAGAGGTAAATTCTTTTTGATTTTTGATTTTTGATTTTTATGCAAATCTCAACACGCTTTCAAAAAATGAAAATGCCCAAATCAACTCCTTGCTCTATTGTTATTGTTAGAGCTGTAAAAAAAACAAAACAAAACAAAAAAACAACACAGAAGTGTGTATGTATTTGTTGCAGGACTAATTCTGTGATTGCTTAAATGTTTATACAAGTGAATGATACTAAAACTGATTATGTTTTAGAAGTAAAAGATCCAAGAAGAAAAAAAATCAAGTTGGAAATGCCATCTTTCACTCAAGAACTCATCGGTAATGTAAAACCTAATTTATACAAAGATATATAAACACAAACCTCTTCTTGCACAATTTCAGATGGTTAACTGTTAACAAAAACTAGCCATCATTGCTAAGTGCACTTTTAGAAAGTTGTGTCTACCCGATTTCTAATGATGAAGTTAGAAACATCACCGTTAGAAATCATGCACAGCTTGTTATCATCTCTAACACTTAGAAACTGTTGATGGTTTTTATGAATTAGAAAAATGAACATGGTTTTATTTTATTTCAGGATCAACTCAGCCAAGAACAAAGGAAAACAAAGCAGAAGTTAGCCAATGCCATTTAGGTAATCTTTCAAAAACCAGTTATTGCTATCAGTGCAAACAATAAGGTCAACAAAAAAAAATAAATAAAAAAACAGAATAAATCTTGTCTTACTTCAGAACCAAATGAATATTTGATTTAATCACTTTGTGTTATGACTTGAGTTTGTAAAATTTTAGATGAAATAGTTGAAGAGCTGAATGCTTGCCCTGGCCACAACGAATGGTTCAACACCAGAAGTTTTCCACGATGTGCAGCTTTGGTGTTGGCATACATCTTGCAAGACGTGTTTACAGATGTAAGCTCAAGTTGCTCGTACAAAGATTACCTTGGCATCTTGGCAAATCATAGCAGTGACAAGCTCATTCATGTCTTGCAAAAGTACTCCTACCAAAGCCATATTAAAGACAAAATTAAAAACATGAAGCTAAAAATTCAAAAAGAGGGTAGTTTAGAAAAGTTTGTTCAATATGGCAATATCGTGAAACCATTTATGTAGTTTAGATAAGTTTGTTCAGTTTGGCAATAAAGATGGGCCTTTTGTGTAGTTTGTTTTATCTATGCTTTTGCAAATATTTTTATCTGTTTCGCTAAAGACATAATAAACAAGAAGTTCTGTTAAACTGTTCTCACATTTCTTATTTAAAGATAGTTCAAACTTTTTTTTATCTTTAAAAAAAAAAAAAAGAAGTCGTTTTGTTATTCTGTGAAAACTTTTAATAGAGTTGCATTTAGAATTACTTCTGATGTTTTTAAGAGTTTGTTAAAAAGCAAAATAATATTTCCTGTGATGTTAAACTGCATAAGTGAAATTTAAAAAAGGAAAACTGCTCCAACCATTTTTCGGAAAAAGAAATCAAAAAGTTCCTTATTTTAAAAGATCTAGACATCCATTTCTTCTTCAGCAAAATAGCGAGGCTTTTTTATGAACTCTTACTCTCTATTTTTTCATATCTTTACACAAAGGATTTTATTTAGTTCAATGTAAACATACATAGAAGTATATTATGTTTTTTTTTTTTTTTTTGTTTTTATGCAGTCTAACTTTTGTTTCACTTCTATTTTATTTTACGTTTATCTTGTATTTTATCATGCCTTATTGGTTTTTGCGTTTTGTGATGTCAAGCTGCGTAAGCTAAACTTAAAAGGGGAAAACTACGCTAACTTTTCTTTGAAAAAATATTCAAGAAGTACCTTAAACGAAAGAGAAAGCACACGAATCTTGCCATCCAATTCTTCTTCTGCAAAGTAGCGAGGCTTTTTATGTACTTTTGCTCTCTAATTTATCTCTATTTACGCAAAGGGTTTTATTTCAATGTAAACACGTATAAAAGAATACTTTGTTAAAAATAATGTTAAAGGAGTTGCGTAAAAAAAAACGTCTGAATAAAGTTTCTTTACAAAAAAAACAACTAAGAAACAAGCGCGCCTAAGAAAAACCAGATCGCGATTCACTAAGTCAAAAAACGAAAGAAACAAAGTTTAAAAGGTCTTTCTAGACAACAAATTCTATTTTTGGCAATGCAGTTTTTGTATTTATGCAACCTAACTTTTGTTTGACTTCTATTTTATTTTACGTTTACCTTGTATTTTATCTTGCCTTTTTGTGTTTTGTGATGTCAAGCTACATAATCTAAACTTAAAAGAAGGAAACTAGGCTAACTTTTCTAGTAGAATATTATGTTGTTGGTTTTGTATGCAGCCTAACTTTAGTTTCATCTATATTTTATTTTGCGTTTATCTTATATTTTATCTTGTCTTTTTGAGTTTTGTATTTTGTGATGTCAAGCTACATAATTTAAACTTAAAAGAAGAAAACTAGGCTAACTTTTCTTTGAAAAATTGTTCAAAAACTACCTTACACCGATAGAGATAGCTCACGAATTTAAAAAGTTGCATCTATTCATCTTCTTCTTCAGCAAAGTAAAGCTTTTTATGCACTTTTACTCTCTAACTTACCTATATTTGCGTAAAGGATTTTATTTAATTCAATTTAAACATAACTAGTAGAATATTATGTTGTTGGTTTTGTATGCAGCCTAACTTTAGTTTCATCTATATTTTATTTTGCGTTTATCTTATATTTTATCTTGTCTTTTTGAGTTTTATATTTTGTGATGTCAAGCTACATAAGCTAAACTTTAAAGAGGAAATTTACGCTAACCTGTCTTTGAAAAACTATTCAAAAACTACCTTTAACAAAGTAGCGAGGCTTTTTATGCGCTTTTACTCTCTAACATACCTATTTTTGCGCAAAGGATTTTATTTAATTCAATTTAAACATGCCTAGTAGATTATTATGTTGTTGGTTTTTTATGCAGCCTAACTTTAGCTACATCTATTTTTCATTTTACGTTTGTCTTATATTTTATTTTATCTTTTTGTGTTCTGTGATGTCAAGCTACATAAGCTAATGTTAAAAGAGGAAAGCTGCGCTAACCTTTCTTTGAAAAACTATTCGAAATCTATTTTTGAGATAATCTAGATTTAAAAGAGGAACACTACGCTAATTTTGCTTTGAAAAAACTCTCGAAAACTAACTTATTCGATAGAGATAGCACACAAATTTAAAAAATTGTATCTACTCATCCACTTCTTCTACAGCAAAGTACTGAGGCTTTTTATGCACTTTTATTCTCTAACATACCTATATTTGCGCAAAGGATTTTATTTAACTCAATGTAAACATACATAGAAGAGTATTGTTACCCGTTTGTTTTATGCAGCCTAACTTTAGTTTCATCTATACATTATATTGCGTTTACCTTATATTTTATCTTGCCTTTGTTAGTTTTGTGTTTTGTTATGTCAAGCTTCATAATCTAATCTTAAAAGGGGAAAACTGCGCTAACTTTTCTTTGAAAAAGTACTCAAAAAGGACCTAAATCGATATAGATAGCTCACAATTTTAAAAAGTTGCATATAGTCATCTTCTTCTTCAGCAAAGTATCGAGGCTTTTTATGGATTTTTACTCTAACTTTCCTATATTTGCGCAAAGGACATTATTTAATTCAACTTAAACATGCCTAGTAGATTATTATGTTGTTGGTTTTTTATGCAGTCTAAACTTTGTTACATCTATATTTTACGATTAACTTATATTTTATCTTGCCTTTTTGAGCTTTGTGTTCTGTGATGTCAAGCTACATAGTCTAAACATAAAAGAGGAAAACTACGCTAAACTTGCTTTGAAAAACTATTCAAAAACTACCTTTAACAAAGTAGCGAGGCTTTTCATGCACTTTTACTCTCTAACATACCTACATTTGCGCAAAGGATTTTATTTAATTCAATTTAAACATGCCTAGTAGATTATTATGTTGTTGGTTTTTTATGCAGCCTAACTTTAGTTTCATCTATATTATGTTTTAGGTTTATCATATATTTTATCTTTTCTTTTTGAGTTTTGAGTTTTGTGATGCCAAGCAACTTAAGCTAAACTTAAAAGTGGAATGCTACGCTAACCTTTCTTTGAAAATCTATTCATAAACTACCCTAGACAAAAGCTAGATTTAAAAGAGGAAAACTACACTATTTTTACTTTGAAAAAACTTTCGAAAACTACCTTAATCGATAGAGATAGCACACGATTTTAAAAAATTGCATATAGTCATCCACTACTTCTGCAGCAAAGTAGCGAGGCTCTTTATGCACTTTTTCTCACTAGTTTGCTTATATTTACGCAAAGGAATTCATTTAATTCAATCCAAACATATATAGAAGATTATTATGTTACGATTTTTTTTTTCTTTTATGCAGCCTAACATTTATTTCACCTACATTTTATTTTACGATTAACTTTTATATTACCTTTCCTTTTAGTGTTTTGTGTTTTGTGATGTCAAGCTACATAAGCCAAACTTTAAAGAGGAAAACTACGCTAAGCTTTCTTTGAAAAACTATTCAAAAACTACCTTAAACAAAGTAGCGAGGCTTTTTATGCACTTTTACTCTCTAACATACCTACATTTGTGCATAGGGTTTTATTAGATTCTAGTAGGTTATTACGTTGTTGTTTTTTTATGCAGTCTAACTTTAGCTTCATCTATATTTTATTTTACGTTTATCTTATATTTTATTTTGTCTTTTTGAATTTTGTGTTTTGTGATGTCAAGCTACATAAGCTAAACTTAAAAGAGGAAAGCTACGCTAACCTTTCTTTGAAAAGCTGTTCAAAAACTACCTTAGACATAATCTAGATTTAAAAGAGAAAGACTACGCTATTTTTGCTTTGAAAAATCTTTCGAAAACTACCTTAATCGATAGAGATAGCACAGGATTTTAAAAAGTTGTATCTAGTCATCCACTTCTTTCACAGCAAAGTAGCGAGGCTTTCTATGCGCTTTTACTCTCTAACATACCTATTTTTGCGCAAAGGATTTTATTTAATTCAATTTAAACATGCCTAGTAGATTATTATGTTGTTGGTTTTTTATGCTGCCTAACTTTAGCTACATCTATTTTTCATTTTACGTTTGTCTTATATTTTATTTTATCTTTTTGTGTTCTGTGATGTCAAGCTACATAAGCTAATGTTAAAAGAGGAAAGCTGCGCTAACCTTTCTTTGAAAAACTATTCGAAATCTATTTTTGAGATAATCTAGATTTAAAAGAGGAACACTACGCTAATTTTGCTTTGAAAAAACTCTCGAAAACTACCTTATTCAATAGAGATAGCACACAAATTTAAAAAATTGTATCTACTCATCCACTTCTTCTTTTTATGGATTTTTACTCTCTTATTTACCCAAATTTGCGCAAAGGACTTTACTTAATTCAACTTAAACATGTCTAGTAGATTATTAAGTTGTTTGTTTTTTATGCAGCCTAACTTTAGTTTCATTTATATTTTATTTTACGTTTATCTGATACTTTATCTTGTCTTTTTGTGTGTTGTTTTGTCAAGCTACATAAGCTAAACTTAAAAGTGGAAAAGTACGCTAACCTTTCTTTGAAAATCTATTCAAAAACTGCCTTAGACATAAGCTAGATTTAAAAGAGGAAGACTACGCTATTTATGCTTTTAAAAAACTTTCGAAAAATACCTTAATCCATTGAGGTAGTGCACGAATTTACAGTCATCCACTTCTTCTATAGCAAAGTAGCGAGGCTTTTTATGCACTTTTGCGTTCTAATTTATCTCTGTTTACGCATATGGTTTTTGTTTATTTCTATGTAATGATATACAAAAGAGTATTTTGTTAAAGATTATGCTGCAGGAGCTGCGTAAAAAAACTCTGGCGACCTTTCCTTAAGAAAAAAGCAACTGAAAGACATGTGCGCCTTAGAAAATTCAAATCGCGATTCACCAAATTAAAAGACGAAAAGAACGAACTTTAAAAGCTCTCACTAGACATTTGTGTTTATGATAGGCAATGCAGTTTTTGATTTTATGCAGCCTAACATTTGTTTCATCTATATCTTATTTTACGTTTATCTTATACTTTATCTTGCCTTTTTGAGTTTAGTATTTTGTGATGTCATGCTAAATAAACTATACTTTGCTAATTTTTATTTGAAAAAATATTCAAAAACTACCTGAATTATAAGCTAGATCTAAAGGAGGAAAACTACGCTAACTTTTCTTTAAAAAAAATATTTAAAAACTACCTTAAACATAAGCTATATCCAAAAGAGGAAAACTATGCTAACTTTTCTTTAAAAAAATATTTAAAAACTACCTTAAACATAAGCTAGATCTAAAAGAGGAAAACTACGCTAACTTTTCTTTGAAAAAATACTCAAAAACTACCTTAAACATAAGCTAGATCTAAAAGAGGAAAACTACGCTAACTTTTCTTTGAAAAAATACTCAAAAACTACCTTAAACATAAGCTAGATCTAAAAGAGGAAAACTACGCTAACAATTCTTTGAAAAAATATTCGAAAACTACCTTTAAACATGATTTAGATTTAATAGATGAAAACTACGCTAACATTTCTTTGAAAAAACATTCAAAAACTACCTTTAAACATGATTTAAATTTAATAGATGAAAACTACGCTAACATTTCTTTGAAAAAACATTCAAAAACTACCTTTAAACATGATTTAAATTTAAAAAAGGAAAACTACGCTAACATTTCTTTGAAAAAATATTCAAAAAGTACCTTAATCGAAAGAGATAGCACACGAAATTAAAAAGTTGCATTTAGTCATCCGTTTCTTCTTCATCAAAGTAGCGAGGCGTTTATGCACTTTTTATTCTCTAAGTTATCTCTACTTACGCAAATGGCTTTTGTTTATTTCAATGTAAAACTTTTCAAAAGAGTATTTTGTTAAAGATTATGCTGCAGGGGCTGTGTAAGAAAACTCTGGTGACCTTTCTTTAAGAAAAAGCAACTAAAGTAGATGTGCGCCTAAGAAAATCCAAATTGCGATTCACTAAATTAAAAGACATATACAACAAACTTTAAAAGTGAAACTATTTTTACAAGCGTATTTGGTAAAGATGAAATGTTCTTATGACATTTTAACGTTACGAAAGGGATTTTCTTCTGTTCAAATATTTATTACAATTTAAAGTGTTAAATAATGTTACAGAAACGACCTAAAACGCCTGTTGTATTAATTTAAACGAACAAAATAGATAAAAAAAAAGAAAAACTATCATTAAAAAAAAAAAAGTAAAAAAAGAAAAGAAATAGAAGTTGAGGAAAAATAAAAATAAGAACTTCTAACAAAGAGCTCTTCTTTTTATTTTTCAGATTTTAGATGCTTAATTCCTTGAATGAAAAGTTGAACTGATGACTCACTACTAAGGTTTGTTCCTAGCCTTCCGTTCTCAAACTAGGCCATTTCTGAGAGGCTGTTTGATTAAGTACCGTTGATAGTAGTATCGCACGTAAGAGACTTCTAAAACTCTGATTATTAATTCCTGGAATGAAGAGATGACTTCATACTCACTAACGAGGTTTGTTCTTTAGCCATCCGTTCTTAAACTAAGCAAAACAGTGAAGTTGTTTGATTAAGTATCACAGTTTGCTGATTTGCACATGCACCATTGCCGAAACTGTGATGCTTGGTTCCTTGATTGGATTGAAGAAGCTCATCACCATGCATTTTACAAGCTGTCCGTTGTTATGTTTTGCAATTCAGTGGTTCTGTTTTGCAATTCATTTTTCTGTTTGTTTAAGTATCATCGATGGTGGTGTCGTGCATGCAAACTTTCCGAAACTCTGATGCTTGTTTTTCTTGAATGGAGAGATGAGCTTATACTTTAGGTGACTTTTAAAACTGCAGTAATTAGTGCCTCGAATGGAAAAACGAACTCATTCATTACAGACCAAGGTTGTTCCTGGCCATCCGTTAACATATTAGGCAACAGTACAGCGAAGCTGTTTGTTTTACAAGCTTTTGTCGTTTCGAGAAATCACTACATTAAGCATTCGATGGTGATACACGACTGATGGCCAGGTTCTGATTTTCGAATGAAAAGAAGAGTCGCATCCGACCACCGGTCGGCTTTCGACGCAAAACAGCTGTACACACTCGTCCAACGATCCAGTGACTAACTGTTGCAACGAGAAAGTTAGCTTTATTTGTCGTGCAGATTGTCCGCTTTGACGTAAAATGCTAGAAATTTGCTGAACGCTCGGTTTGCGCCGCCCAAGAGTCATTCTGTTTCTGCGTTGCCAGCGTCTGTCGGCTAAATACAACTGTAGACTCCGCGCAAGCTTTTTCACCGCAAAAGTTGTACAGAGCCACACCGAAGGCTAAAATCGACTTTAAGGTCGAAGGTTAAAATCGACCCTAGAGGTTTGAAAACGACGTCACGAAATTTTCAAGACATCATCGAAGAAAATTACGGCGGCCAGATGCAACTCTTAGTACTAACTTTACTAATCTTAGTACGTTAAGCATTCCAGTCGAGAGATCAGACGTTTTTTCGTCACCTAAGAGACCGGCCGATGCGTTTGCGACGCTGCGGAAAGAAAGAAGATGGCAAACCACAGGGTTGTTACCGTAACAAACCTCCGTGAGTACCTCCATCTCGAGTGGCTTTTGAAGAAACGTTCGTTTTAAACTCAAAGGGATGGTTGTTAAAGCTCACAAACGCCTGGTTAACGATTTTCTAACGGCAGACACCGTGTTTACAATGGATACAGACCGATTAACTGAGCCCAAAGCGCAAGATCTATCAGAAAACTCCTCTAGGTCGATGCAACGAGACGACTAGACACGTGCTCTAAAGGCATTTTACAATTGAAGGACGCCCCTCGTGGGCCCTTTAACCTTAACACTAAACTCCTGCTTGATATCCTCGTCCCCAGGTTTCCAAACCGTAACCCCAACCCCCTCTAATCCTAACCCCCTTACCCTCTAACTCTCCCCCCTCAAAAAAACAAAAAACATAAAAAAGCAAACAAAACGAAAAAAAAACTTGCTTCCCTCCTCACTTTTAGCTCTAGGATGCAACACCTTTTTGCCGCCCTCCGCTAGAAGGGAGTAGGGAGTAACGAAAGCTTGACATCAAAGTAGCGTTTCGTATGAGATTTGTTTGCCAAAATTTGAGCGTTTTTAAAAAAGCCAAGACTTCGTCAGAGGGGTTTCTTCTTTTCTCCTAAAGCTATCGATCGATTAAAAAGCTCAAAGCAAAGAAATTCAAAACAAAATACAAAAACGGGAAGTTTTAGTTTCTGCACCACAAGCCAAGCACTAGTTCAAACTGGAGATAATAAAAGGAAATCGAATGATCTCACTTCTCAAACCACTGAGCTGCCATTGGTCGGCAGTCTCTTGTTTGGAGACCATTGAGCTGCCATTGGTTGGCTGTTTAATCGTTGCGATTGGTCGGCAGTTTTATCGTTGGAGACCATTGAGAGATATAAAAGGAATTTTTTTTTTGAGCACAACATTAAACGTTAAATCGTTAGATGTTGTTATAAAGGCACCATTAGAATGCGATGTCCTCAAATATTTTCCTCGATATTTTAATAAGTAAACAAAAACAAAACTAAGTCTTGCAACTGGCGAAAACTTTCAATAAGCAAACAAAGCAACAACTTTCCTTTCGAGTTTTTTACATTTTAAACAAAAGACAAACAAAGAAAAAAAAAAAACAAACAAAAACAAAAACAAAAACAAAAAAACAAAACAAAAACAAAACAGAAAAGGGAGAATGAGTGAGTCGACTGATTTCGCTCAACTGTCTTAAACGAGAAGTCATAAACGTTTGCTTGTGCCAGCAAGTTGCAAATTAAGTTGTAAATGAACTGCACCGCAAAAACTTAACCACAGTTTATTAAGCATATTAAGCCTTTGCTGACATGTTAAGACATTTTAAGCCTTTGCTATTATCATGAGGCTTTTGCTCCACGAGCCAAAAAAGTACGCTAGAGTTGACAAACTGCATCGCGGTCGAAAAGTGTAATTACGCCAACACTTTTATCCGTTTTAAGCATTTCGTTTTCGCACGAACAACAATTAAAGCAGCTCGTTGAGCTTAACGACGTTCGTATTTTTTTTCGAAGCCAAAACTTCGGCTATAAGTAGAATGAAGAGGCACTTCGAAAAACAACAAAGCTGTTCGCAGTCGATAGCAACGAGCGACAACATCTCTGCGAGTCTGGCATCAAGGTAAACAGTTTTTTTACATTTTCATTTGTTAGTGCCACTTTTGCGTACATTATGTATTCAAAAATTTGTTGCTGACGCTAGATTTTTCGTTTTCAATGAACAACAGTTGCAACCTCTAGCCGTTTGCTAAAACAGCTTGCTAGGACAACCAAATCAATCATATGTTGTGAAAATTTCTTTTTGTTCAACTGACTAAGGAAGATCGAGCGAACGCTTTTTTTTTTATAACTTGTTTGTATCATATTGCTATTAAGAAAACAGCGTTGTGTATACTAAACGTGACATAATTGGCAATTATCCGTAACTAAAAATAAGATAGAAATTACAAACTTGATACCATATTTTAATTACTCTAACAAAACTAGACGTCATCGCGTGAGAAAATAAATGTTCATAACACATAACCTATTTTTTTGTTTTTTTTTTCTTCTCTTTTTTCCTTTTAATCTCTTTTCTTTCGTCCAAAAAGCGTTTTGATTTTTGCCTCGCCACAAGCGATGAAATCGATAAAAAAAACCTGCTCGGACATTCTCAATTCTCAACAACAAAAGCAATCAAAGTTCTAGCTCTCGAGCACGTGCGCCGACAGGTTGATGAAACCGTTCAAATATGCTCGATCGCTAGAATTTAAAGAAAGAAACAAGCCAGAAACAAACCAAAATAAAAAAAAGCCAAAAACAAAAATGGACATCTTTAGAACGCTTAAATTTTATAAAATATTTTCCTCTGCGTTTTTAACCAGCTAAACTGTCGTAAAGTTTTTTCGGTGCAGTTCATTTAAAAAACTTAGTTTTCAACTTTTAAACGTTTTAGACTTCTCGTTTAAGGCAGTCGAAAGAAATGAGTCGACTCACTCTCTCTCTCCCTATTCGGTTTTGTTTTTGTTTATTTGTTTTTGTTTTTTCTTCGTTTGCCTTCGTTTGCCTTTGTTTGCTTTTGGAAAAGTTGTCGCCATGCGAGACTTAGTTTTTTTTTTTTTTTGCTCAAATTGAGCACAAGTGAGTTTCTAGTCTTGAAAGTGTGCAAAGTGTGGGCCAATCTGGTGGCTGGAGTGATGACACGTGAATGCTGGAAATTCCAGACTTTGAGCGGATTCAGCGTACATAGAAAGAAAATGTAGCATTCACGTGGGTCTCTCCTAAGCGTGCCATTGGTCGGTCTGCTGTCCTTAAGTACCCCCCTCCCCCCCCTCAACGTCACGTTTGCTCAACTTTCTCGGTCTTTGGCGCCCAGAGAAAGCTTGAGGAAGGATAAAAAATGGCGAGGTTTCGGTACTGCGTTTTCTGTTTTTCTTATTTGTTTTTGTTTGTTTGCTTGTTTGTTTGTTTGTTTGTTAATTTTTTTAATTTTTTTTTTTTTTTGTTTGTTTCGTTCGTTTGTTTGTTTGTTTGTTTCGTTTGCTTCGTTTGTTTTGTGATGTTTTGTTTTCCCTTCTTGATGGCACAAAACAGAAGCAAACAAGACTTTCGGTTATATTCGGTTATATTCGGTTCAATAAAAGTTTGTTGGTTTCTGCACAACAACAACAACAACCACAACAACAAAAGTCCCTCTGTCCCTCAAAAGCAGTTTCTCCTCTGTCCTAAAGAAGAGCCTCTTTGTAATCGATCTTGTCTGAATGCAGCTCTCCTTTTGCCTACAGGTTTTTATTCCAACCCTTTTGTTGTTGTTAGTGCCATGTTGTTGTTATTGTTATACTCTGTAAAAGCAGTTGTTGCTGTTGTACTTGTTTGTTGTTTCTAAAGACACTGTTGTTGCTGCTGTTAGCGCTGTTAGTAATCACCCACTTGGCTTGTATTTTTGTTTCTTGTTTTTGTTTTTTGTTTTATTTATAAACACTCTCTGAGTAAGTGATGCTGTTGCTGTTGTTGTTGTTACAGTTGCAATGAGTGTTTGTTAATGTTCCCCCACTTGGCTTGTACTTTTGTTTTCTGTTTTGTTTTTTTTTTGTTTTTGTTTTTTTTTTCTCAACACTCTCTGAGTAAGTGATGCTGTTGCTGTAGTCGTTGTTATAGTTGCAATGAGTGTTTGTTAATGTTCACCAACTTGGCTTGTTTATAATCTATTTTATTTTATCAACACTCTCTGAGTCAGTGATGGTGTTGCTGTTGCTGTTGTCGTTATTATGCTTGCAATGGGAGTTGTTACTGTTCACCCACTTTGCTTGTTTTGTTTTTATTTCTTTATTTTATCAACACCCTTTGAGCCAGTGATGCTGTTGCTGTTGTTGTTGTTATAGTTGCAATGAGTGTTGTTAATGTTCACCCACTTTGCTTGTGTTTTTGTTTTTGTTTATCAACACCCTTTGTGTCAGTGATGCTGTTGCTGTTGTTCTTATTACAGTTGCAATGAGTGTTTGTTAATGTTCACCAACTTGGCTTGTTTATAATCTATTTTGTTTTATCAACACTCTCTGAGTCAGTGATGCTGATGCTGTTGTTGTTATTGTGCTTGCAATAAGTGTTGTTAATGTTCACCCACTTTGCTTGTTTTGTTTGTGCTTTTGTTTTTGTTTATCAACACCCTTTGAGTCACTGATGCTGTTGCTGTTGGTGTTATTATAGTTGCAATGAGTGTTAATGTTCACCCACTTTGCTTGCTTTATTTGTTTGTTGCTTTTTTTTTTATCAACACCCTGCGAGTTAGTGATGCTGTTGCTGCTTTTGTCATTTTACTTGTATTTATAGTTGTTACTGTTCAGCCACTTTGCTTGTTTTTTAATCTGTTTTATTTTATCACCACTCTCTGAGTCAGTGATGATGTTGCTGATGCTGTTGTTGTTATTTTACTTGCAATGATAGCTGTTACTGTTCAGCCACTTTGCTTGTTTTGTTTGTTTGTTTGTTTGTTTTTTTTATCAATATCCTCTGAGTAAGTGATGCTGTTGCTGTTGTTGTTGTTATAGTTGCAATGAGTGTTTGTTAATGTTCCCCCCCTTGGCTTGTACTTCTGTTTTCTGTTTTGTTTTGTTTTTGTTTTTTTTGTTGTTTTTTTTCTCAACACTCTCTGAGTAAGTGATGCTGTTGCTGTAGTCGTTGTTATAGTTGCAATGAGTGTTTGTTAATGTTCACAAACTTGGCATGTTTATAATCTATTTTATTTTATCAACACTCTCTGAGTCAGTGATGCTGATGCTGTTGTTGTTATTATGCTTGCAATAAGTGTTGTTAATGTTCACCCACTCTGCTTGTTTTGTTTGTGCCTTTGTTTTTGTTTATCAACACCCTTTGAGTCACTGATGCTGTTGCTGTTGGTGTTATTATAGTTGCAATGAGTGTTAATGTTCACCCACTTTGCTTGCTTTATTTGTTTGTTGCTTTTTTTTTTATCAACACCCTGCGAGTTAGTGATGCTGTTGCTGCTTTTGTCATTTTACTTGTATTTATAGTTGTTACTGTTTAGCCACTTTGCTTGTTTTTTAATCTGTTTTATTTTATCACCACTCTCTGAGTCAGTGATGATGTTGCTGATGCTGTTGTTGTTATTTTACTTGCAATGATAGCTGTTACTGTTCAGCCACTTTGCTTGTTTTTTTTTTGTTTTTGTTTTGTTTGTTTGTTTGTTTGTTTTTTTATATATCCTCTGAGTTAGTGATGCTGTTGTTGTTATTATGCTTTCAATGAGAGCTGTTACTGTTCACCCACTTTGTTTGTTTATAATCTGTTTTATTTTATCAACACTCTCTGAGTCAGTGATGCTGATGCTGATGCTGTTGTTGTTATTATGCTTGCAGTGAGAGTTGTTACTGTTCACCCACTTTGCTTGCTTATTGTCTATTTTATTTTGTCAACACTCTCTGAGTCAGTGATGCTGATGCTGATGCTGTTGTTGTTATTATGCTTGCAATGAGAGTTGTTACTGTTCACCCAATTTGCTTGTTTTGTTTTTTTATTTGTTTTTTTGTTTGTTTTTGTTTTGCTTGTTTTTTTTTATCAATACCCTCTGAGTCAGTGATGCTGTTGCTGTTGTTGTTGTTGTTGTTATAGTTGCAATGAGTGTTTGTTAATGTTCCCCCACTTGGCTTGTACTTTTGTTTTCTTTTTTGTTATGTCAACACTCTCTGAGTCAGTGATGCTGATGCTGTTGTTATTATGCTTGCAATGAGAGTTGTTACTGTTGTAGTTATGTCTGTCATTTGTCCTTGTTAGCAAGTTCTATTTGCCCTCTCTTGCCTTTTTTCAACACAGTTTCTTTCTTTGAGTCATATGGTTGCGAGATCCTCTCAAACTCCATCTCTTTATTTATTTGTTTCTTTTTTTTTTTTTTTTTTCTCATTCTCCTTCTCATAATAGCAATCACTGCTGCCACCATGCATGTAATGCTAGTTGCTCTCATTCTTTTTCATTTGCTAGTGGAAACTTTGTTTCTTCTTGTTGCTCTCTTTTCTTTCTTTTTTCTCTTTTGCAGAGGATTCGAAAAAACACAGCTCTTCCCTGCAGTTGTAAACATTCCAGGATTCCAGGATGCAGGCAGAAGAAAAACACTCTCACTAACTGTCTTCTTTTTTTTAGCATAAACCGTTGCAAACAAACACCTGAACATGTCTTCTTCACAAGAAAACAACACTGTTGTTGCCCCTTCTCCGAACTCTAAAGCGAAAAAAAAGAAAAGAAGGCAGTCACAAGAACAGAGAGACTTAAAGCTCAAAAACAAAGTCAGGGCCGCATTAGTTGCAGCGTGTGGCTCCGTAAACAGGGTTGTACCTTTCTATGGTACCAAGAAGAGGTACGCTGTTAGCTGTCCGATGCCTTTGTGCAAACATTCCTCCACAAGCATTAAAAGACACTTGACTAAAAAAGATCATTCTTGGACTTTGGATGAAGCTTCCATCTTTTACTCTGCAATGGTCAGGAAGTTTCAGCATGCTCGTCTCGAACGCAAGTCCGGCTGTCCAAAACCTTACCCCTGTTTGCAATGTTGGAAGTATTACGACCGACTGGACATACACTTGAAAGAGACTCATTTCTACGATTCCAAGACGATCAAACAAAAGATTGCAGAGGCAAAGCGATACGACAACGACAAGCTCTATGTCCCTCAATTTATTCGACCTGCCTTCTTTGGTATTAAGCCAGTAGCTGAACAAGCGTCTGCATCAGGCTCTGCATCCTCTGCTCCTGGGCCTTCCTCCTCTTTTTCTTCTCCGGTTCTTTCCTCTGATCCTCTTTTAAGCTTGCCCTCATCAGTTGCTGGTTCGTCCGAGGCTCCTTCTGCAAACCACTGCACCTCTGTAGAAAACAAAGAGCTGAACACCGAATCCGTCCTAGACTCTGATTTTAATTCCTTAAAGCACTTGGTTTCCAACTCCTCCGTCTTGACAGAAGATAAGAGACTCTTGTTTCAGCTGGACAAAGATGCTTTTCACTTTTATTACCAGTCAGCAGATGAGCTCTTCAGAGATTTTGAAAAGTGGCTTGTGGTAGCCAACAACAACACTTTGTCACAAGCAAAGATCTACAAAAATGCAGTTGTTGAAATATTGACATGTTGTGACAGCACGCTGACGCTGCACCCGAACGCTCTCACCAATTCCAACGTTTTGGAGGATAGATACTTTTCCATGCACTTTAAAAACATTCAGCTCAATTCCAAGCTGAGTGAACTTGACCAAACAAAAGCCATGTCTTGTCACACGTTGTACAACCGCCTTGTCTACCTTTGTCTCCTGTTTCGTTTCAGTGAAGCCAGGAATGTCTATTTCGGACTTTCTCATGAGGCCATCCGACGTTTGCGCTGCAAGGTGGAGGAGTTACAAAAAGTGCTGAGGCCCTTTCGTTCTTTGAGGAGGAGCCTTGTGAAAAGCAAAAAATGCATCAACATCATCAATGTCAGTTTGCTGAACGAATATGGCAAGTCTGCATACGTAAGACAGTTAGTGGAATCGATTAGAAAGCCGTCTCTTACACCGACTAGAGACAATGCTGTGTCTCTACGAAACCATCTTCTGCTCTCTGTCACTGTAATTAACAGTTTAAGAAAATCTAACATTGCTCTTTTAAACATTAGAGACTACATGGCTGCTGAGAAGAGTGAGTGTGGATATTGCATTGTGCAAGAGCGCTACAAAACAGCATACAAGTACGGAGCCAAAAACATTCTAGTGCCGAACGACTTGAAAGTGTTGATCGATATTTATTTGCTGAGATACAGAGACCTTCTTGTCAACGACTCTCACTACATGGCTGCAGACACCAAGACTGTTTTGGAGTTGAGCGACTGCTACAGGCCCCTTTTTCCATCGATGAGACCCAACAAAGACGAATGTGTGACACTCGGTGCAACTAGAGTGCCTGTTTACCAGATGGGTTCCTCTGCTATCTCCTCTTGCCTGACGTCCTGCTTCAGAAAAAGCCAAGTAAACATTCCCATGAAGCGTCTTACTCCCACTTGCATTCGCGGTTCGATAGCCACTTACTTTGCCAACAACAGCAAAGAAGATCGCGAGCGGTTTGCTACACTCTACATGAAGCACAGCAGGAACACAATGGATAGCTTTTATGTGTCCCAGTGGAACGCTGCAGAGGAGTTGCGCTTTGCCCTGGGCATCGGACAGTCCTTCGGAGTCATAGAGTCTTTGACTGTTGAAAAGTCTGAGAGACCACCAAAGAAGGAGAAGGATGTGATGGACTGGCTCCAAACTAATGCAGAGGAGTACGGTTTTCATGAGGTTGAGGACATCTTTGAGGAAGATTTAGACTCCGGTTCTGACTCTGAAGAATGTGCTGCTACTTTCAGCTGTACCACAGTGGTTCCGTTTTCTCCAGCTGTAGAAAACAATGTTCCTTTAGAGGATAGCAACGACCATGCCGTAGATTTCTTGTGTGAACCTACCTCAACTCCTGTTTCGTCTGTTCCATCTGAACAAACAATCGCTGGTCCAGTTCTTGAACTATCCCCTGCTCTTGCACAACTAGTTCCTAACGAACAAGCTGTTTGTATGGATGTAGATCAGACTCTAGCTGTTCCTGTTGGCACAGCTTGTTCTCCTCTTGCATTAACATTATTTCCTGATGAACCGGATTTTATTGAACACCATGCAAAACTTTCTCCAGTTTACTTTAATGAGCAAGTGGTTGCCAAACCTGTTTCTGCTTCTCCTTCTCAGCAAGTCGCTTTCTGTCCTTCAAAAGAGGTCTTTTCTGTTCCTCTGACTCCTAGCCTTGTTGCTTTTCAGCAAACATTGGCCAAACCCAGTTTGTTTCTTTCATCTGATCCAGTTTCAGCTGTTCCTGTCCAACAGGCTGGTACTGTTCTTGCAAAGCAGCTCTCACCTTATGCTGTTCAATCTGTTGGTAGCCTATTTAGCCAAAGTCTTGCCTCTACATCCAGAGGTAAATTCTTTTTGATTTTTGATTTTTGATTTTTATGCAAATCTCAACACGCTTTCAAAAAATGAAAATGCCCAAATCAACTCCTTGCTCTATTGTTATTGTTAGAGCTGTAAAAAAAACAAAACAAAACAAAAAAACAACACAGAAGTGTGTATGTATTTGTTGCAGGACTAATTCTGTGATTGCTTAAATGTTTATACAAGTGAATGATACTAAAACTGATTATGTTTTAGAAGTAAAAGATCCAAGAAGAAAAAAAATCAAGTTGGAAATGCCATCTTTCACTCAAGAACTCATCGGTAATGTAAAACCTAATTTATACAAAGATATATAAACACAAACCTCTTCTTGCACAATTTCAGATGGTTAACTGTTAACAAAAACTAGCCATCATTGCTAAGTGCACTTTTAGAAAGTTGTGTCTACCCGATTTCTAATGATGAAGTTAGAAACATCACCGTTAGAAATCATGCACAGCTTGTTATCATCTCTAACACTTAGAAACTGTTGATGGTTTTTATGAATTAGAAAAATGAACATGGTTTTATTTTATTTCAGGATCAACTCAGCCAAGAACAAAGGAAAACAAAGCAGAAGTTAGCCAATGCCATTTAGGTAATCTTTCAAAAACCAGTTATTGCTATCAGTGCAAACAATAAGGTCAACAAAAAAAAATAAATAAAAAAACAGAATAAATCTTGTCTTACTTCAGAACCAAATGAATATTTGATTTAATCACTTTGTGTTATGACTTGAGTTTGTAAAATTTTAGATGAAATAGTTGAAGAGCTGAATGCTTGCCCTGGCCACAACGAATGGTTCAACACCAGAAGTTTTCCACGATGTGCAGCTTTGGTGTTGGCATACATCTTGCAAGACGTGTTTACAGATGTAAGCTCAAGTTGCTCGTACAAAGATTACCTTGGCATCTTGGCAAATCATAGCAGTGACAAGCTCATTCATGTCTTGCAAAAGTACTCCTACCAAAGCCATATTAAAGACAAAATTAAAAACATGAAGCTAAAAATTCAAAAAGAGGGTAGTTTAGAAAAGTTTGTTCAATATGGCAATATCGTGAAACCATTTATGTAGTTTAGATAAGTTTGTTCAGTTTGGCAATAAAGATGGGCCTTTTGTGTAGTTTGTTTTATCTATGCTTTTGCAAATATTTTTATCTGTTTCGCTAAAGACATAATAAACAAGAAGTTCTGTTAAACTGTTCTCACATTTCTTATTTAAAGATAGTTCAAACTTTTTTTTATCTTTAAAAAAAAAAAAAAGAAGTCGTTTTGTTATTCTGTGAAAACTTTTAATAGAGTTGCATTTAGAATTACTTCTGATGTTTTTAAGAGTTTGTTAAAAAGCAAAATAATATTTCCTGTGATGTTAAACTGCATAAGTGAAATTTAAAAAAGGAAAACTGCTCCAACCATTTTTCGGAAAAAGAAATCAAAAAGTTCCTTATTTTAAAAGATCTAGACATCCATTTCTTCTTCAGCAAAATAGCGAGGCTTTTTTATGAACTCTTACTCTCTATTTTTTCATATCTTTACACAAAGGATTTTATTTAGTTCAATGTAAACATACATAGAAGTATATTATGTTTTTTTTTTTTTTTTTGTTTTTATGCAGTCTAACTTTTGTTTCACTTCTATTTTATTTTACGTTTATCTTGTATTTTATCATGCCTTATTGGTTTTTGCGTTTTGTGATGTCAAGCTGCGTAAGCTAAACTTAAAAGGGGAAAACTACGCTAACTTTTCTTTGAAAAAATATTCAAGAAGTACCTTAAACGAAAGAGAAAGCACACGAATCTTGCCATCCAATTCTTCTTCTGCAAAGTAGCGAGGCTTTTTATGTACTTTTGCTCTCTAATTTATCTCTATTTACGCAAAGGGTTTTATTTCAATGTAAACACGTATAAAAGAATACTTTGTTAAAAATAATGTTAAAGGAGTTGCGTAAAAAAAAACGTCTGAATAAAGTTTCTTTACAAAAAAAACAACTAAGAAACAAGCGCGCCTAAGAAAAACCAGATCGCGATTCACTAAGTCAAAAAACGAAAGAAACAAAGTTTAAAAGGTCTTTCTAGACAACAAATTCTATTTTTGGCAATGCAGTTTTTGTATTTATGCAACCTAACTTTTGTTTGACTTCTATTTTATTTTACGTTTACCTTGTATTTTATCTTGCCTTTTTGTGTTTTGTGATGTCAAGCTACATAATCTAAACTTAAAAGAAGGAAACTAGGCTAACTTTTCTAGTAGAATATTATGTTGTTGGTTTTGTATGCAGCCTAACTTTAGTTTCATCTATATTTTATTTTGCGTTTATCTTATATTTTATCTTGTCTTTTTGAGTTTTGTATTTTGTGATGTCAAGCTACATAATTTAAACTTAAAAGAAGAAAACTAGGCTAACTTTTCTTTGAAAAATTGTTCAAAAACTACCTTACACCGATAGAGATAGCTCACGAATTTAAAAAGTTGCATCTATTCATCTTCTTCTTCAGCAAAGTAAAGCTTTTTATGCACTTTTACTCTCTAACTTACCTATATTTGCGTAAAGGATTTTATTTAATTCAATTTAAACATAACTAGTAGAATATTATGTTGTTGGTTTTGTATGCAGCCTAACTTTAGTTTCATCTATATTTTATTTTGCGTTTATCTTATATTTTATCTTGTCTTTTTGAGTTTTATATTTTGTGATGTCAAGCTACATAAGCTAAACTTTAAAGAGGAAATTTACGCTAACCTGTCTTTGAAAAACTATTCAAAAACTACCTTTAACAAAGTAGCGAGGCTTTTTATGCGCTTTTACTCTCTAACATACCTATTTTTGCGCAAAGGATTTTATTTAATTCAATTTAAACATGCCTAGTAGATTATTATGTTGTTGGTTTTTTATGCAGCCTAACTTTAGCTACATCTATTTTTCATTTTACGTTTGTCTTATATTTTATTTTATCTTTTTGTGTTCTGTGATGTCAAGCTACATAAGCTAATGTTAAAAGAGGAAAGCTGCGCTAACCTTTCTTTGAAAAACTATTCGAAATCTATTTTTGAGATAATCTAGATTTAAAAGAGGAACACTACGCTAATTTTGCTTTGAAAAAACTCTCGAAAACTAACTTATTCGATAGAGATAGCACACAAATTTAAAAAATTGTATCTACTCATCCACTTCTTCTACAGCAAAGTACTGAGGCTTTTTATGCACTTTTATTCTCTAACATACCTATATTTGCGCAAAGGATTTTATTTAACTCAATGTAAACATACATAGAAGAGTATTGTTACCCGTTTGTTTTATGCAGCCTAACTTTAGTTTCATCTATACATTATATTGCGTTTACCTTATATTTTATCTTGCCTTTGTTAGTTTTGTGTTTTGTTATGTCAAGCTTCATAATCTAATCTTAAAAGGGGAAAACTGCGCTAACTTTTCTTTGAAAAAGTACTCAAAAAGGACCTAAATCGATATAGATAGCTCACAATTTTAAAAAGTTGCATATAGTCATCTTCTTCTTCAGCAAAGTATCGAGGCTTTTTATGGATTTTTACTCTAACTTTCCTATATTTGCGCAAAGGACATTATTTAATTCAACTTAAACATGCCTAGTAGATTATTATGTTGTTGGTTTTTTATGCAGTCTAAACTTTGTTACATCTATATTTTACGATTAACTTATATTTTATCTTGCCTTTTTGAGCTTTGTGTTCTGTGATGTCAAGCTACATAGTCTAAACATAAAAGAGGAAAACTACGCTAAACTTGCTTTGAAAAACTATTCAAAAACTACCTTTAACAAAGTAGCGAGGCTTTTCATGCACTTTTACTCTCTAACATACCTACATTTGCGCAAAGGATTTTATTTAATTCAATTTAAACATGCCTAGTAGATTATTATGTTGTTGGTTTTTTATGCAGCCTAACTTTAGTTTCATCTATATTATGTTTTAGGTTTATCATATATTTTATCTTTTCTTTTTGAGTTTTGAGTTTTGTGATGCCAAGCAACTTAAGCTAAACTTAAAAGTGGAATGCTACGCTAACCTTTCTTTGAAAATCTATTCATAAACTACCCTAGACAAAAGCTAGATTTAAAAGAGGAAAACTACACTATTTTTACTTTGAAAAAACTTTCGAAAACTACCTTAATCGATAGAGATAGCACACGATTTTAAAAAATTGCATATAGTCATCCACTACTTCTGCAGCAAAGTAGCGAGGCTCTTTATGCACTTTTTCTCACTAGTTTGCTTATATTTACGCAAAGGAATTCATTTAATTCAATCCAAACATATATAGAAGATTATTATGTTACGATTTTTTTTTTCTTTTATGCAGCCTAACATTTATTTCACCTACATTTTATTTTACGATTAACTTTTATATTACCTTTCCTTTTAGTGTTTTGTGTTTTGTGATGTCAAGCTACATAAGCCAAACTTTAAAGAGGAAAACTACGCTAAGCTTTCTTTGAAAAACTATTCAAAAACTACCTTAAACAAAGTAGCGAGGCTTTTTATGCACTTTTACTCTCTAACATACCTACATTTGTGCATAGGGTTTTATTAGATTCTAGTAGGTTATTACGTTGTTGTTTTTTTATGCAGTCTAACTTTAGCTTCATCTATATTTTATTTTACGTTTATCTTATATTTTATTTTGTCTTTTTGAATTTTGTGTTTTGTGATGTCAAGCTACATAAGCTAAACTTAAAAGAGGAAAGCTACGCTAACCTTTCTTTGAAAAGCTGTTCAAAAACTACCTTAGACATAATCTAGATTTAAAAGAGAAAGACTACGCTATTTTTGCTTTGAAAAATCTTTCGAAAACTACCTTAATCGATAGAGATAGCACAGGATTTTAAAAAGTTGTATCTAGTCATCCACTTCTTTCACAGCAAAGTAGCGAGGCTTTCTATGCGCTTTTACTCTCTAACATACCTATTTTTGCGCAAAGGATTTTATTTAATTCAATTTAAACATGCCTAGTAGATTATTATGTTGTTGGTTTTTTATGCTGCCTAACTTTAGCTACATCTATTTTTCATTTTACGTTTGTCTTATATTTTATTTTATCTTTTTGTGTTCTGTGATGTCAAGCTACATAAGCTAATGTTAAAAGAGGAAAGCTGCGCTAACCTTTCTTTGAAAAACTATTCGAAATCTATTTTTGAGATAATCTAGATTTAAAAGAGGAACACTACGCTAATTTTGCTTTGAAAAAACTCTCGAAAACTACCTTATTCAATAGAGATAGCACACAAATTTAAAAAATTGTATCTACTCATCCACTTCTTCTTTTTATGGATTTTTACTCTCTTATTTACCCAAATTTGCGCAAAGGACTTTACTTAATTCAACTTAAACATGTCTAGTAGATTATTAAGTTGTTTGTTTTTTATGCAGCCTAACTTTAGTTTCATTTATATTTTATTTTACGTTTATCTGATACTTTATCTTGTCTTTTTGTGTGTTGTTTTGTCAAGCTACATAAGCTAAACTTAAAAGTGGAAAAGTACGCTAACCTTTCTTTGAAAATCTATTCAAAAACTGCCTTAGACATAAGCTAGATTTAAAAGAGGAAGACTACGCTATTTATGCTTTTAAAAAACTTTCGAAAAATACCTTAATCCATTGAGGTAGTGCACGAATTTACAGTCATCCACTTCTTCTATAGCAAAGTAGCGAGGCTTTTTATGCACTTTTGCGTTCTAATTTATCTCTGTTTACGCATATGGTTTTTGTTTATTTCTATGTAATGATATACAAAAGAGTATTTTGTTAAAGATTATGCTGCAGGAGCTGCGTAAAAAAACTCTGGCGACCTTTCCTTAAGAAAAAAGCAACTGAAAGACATGTGCGCCTTAGAAAATTCAAATCGCGATTCACCAAATTAAAAGACGAAAAGAACGAACTTTAAAAGCTCTCACTAGACATTTGTGTTTATGATAGGCAATGCAGTTTTTGATTTTATGCAGCCTAACATTTGTTTCATCTATATCTTATTTTACGTTTATCTTATACTTTATCTTGCCTTTTTGAGT
>NW_028324358.1:0-52291 GCF_058129835.1 Hydra viridissima | reverse complement strand
CAAAAAACAAAATGATACCATTATCAATCGATACACACACACACACACAGACACACACACACACACACACACACACACAGACACACACACAGACACACACAGACACACACACACACACAAACACACACACACACACAGACACACACACACAAACACACACACACACACACACACACAGAGACACACACACACAGAGACACACACACAGACACACACAGACACACAGACACACACACATTGGCAACCATACCCTGTTGCAACATAAAACATCTTCATTTTTATGTTGCAACAGGGTAAGGTTGCCAATGTTGTACCCCTCTAAGACCAAATTTAAAAATCTAGGCAATCTACTGGGTGGAAACATGGATTTTCAATTGTATTTCATAATTTAGGGATTGTTTGTTGTAAAGATGTTAAAAAAACTAAAAATTTAAAAAGTCTCGAAGAATCAAATTAAAAAAATACCGCTAAGAGTGCAATTAAGGAAACTAGATCCTAAATTGTACCATTGTAATCCAATATTGTACCTTTTTCTTGATTTCAAATACTTTACAACTTCGCAAATATTTTATGATTTTAAGTTTAAGGGATTAAAAGAACTGACTAAAATGAATGGTTTTTGTAAAATCAGCAATTGGAAATATTCTGATATAAAATAACATAACACCTAACTGCCCATATTATAATGAAATGAAGTTTTTTATTTAATAAACTCTATACAAAATGAATTTTTTTTCTTCTGGAAATTGCCGAAAACAGGTATCACGACATATGGTACAATTTTTATTTAAATTATATGTTTAACAATTGGTTAGCTAGGATTATAATAGAAGAGGAATAATGTAAAACAATATACACTGTATCTGTTTTAAAAACAATTATACTAAATAATGTAAAAAAAATTCATAAAGACTTTATTTTTGGCAAAAGTTGCAGATATATTGTTTCTGTTTTTGATTAACACCTGCACAGTCAACATGACACCAGCCTTGACAAGCAATACATTTTATCATATTCTTTTCCATATTTTCTTCAAAAAGGTAACAAAACCAGCTTTCATTATGAAGAGATGTATTTGCATGCTTGAACAGCACATTTTTTAAGCTCCTTACATGGAGAATTTACATCTGTACAAAGTAATATTTTGCATCTACATTTTGTTATATCCAACAATGTGTCAAGCTTTCCTTCCCACAATTCGACAATTTTTTCTTTTGTTTCTTTTCGAATATAATCCAGGCAGTTAAAATTTTATTTTAATTGCCTGGATTAAGTTCAGAGACATTTCTAATCGAAAAGAAACAAAAGTACTTTTCCTACTCCAAGATATTTAGTTAAGTTAGTTGTAGAATTATGTCTAGTTTGTTTCAACTTTGAACTCTCCATAACACAATTTTTTATTTTATCATTCACTGAAAAACAAACATAATTAAAAAACCACAAGAAAAATTCAACAAAAATTACAACTTTTTGATATCGCAGGCACATAAATAAATCCACTACTAACACAAATCAAATTCTAAGTACTAAGTTACTGTGTTCTGTAATTCTTAGATTACAATAACAAATAAACTTAGAATCCATTAAAGTCCATTTGTCTAAGTTAGATAATAAAAAAATGTAAAGTTTTGTTAATTTTTTGTTGTAAAAATGTAGTTTTTATCGTATTTTTACATTTTTCAAGTTGATTTTTACACAAAAAAAATTTGTGTAATTTTTTTTGGTTGAATATAGCTTACCTTACCCCAACCTATAAAAAAATTACTCCCCAAATGTCATTTTCAAAAATTTTTTAGTATGATATACCCTAATATCCAAGCTGATTATCTCTAAAGATAGTAGGATTTTAATATAAATAAAAGATAAATAATAAATTCTTTTTCTTTCTATATTTCACTCTATATGTTCTAAAATGTTGTATTTCAAAGAAAAAGTACTGAAAATAAGATTGTTACGAAACTGCAATTAAAGGTGTTTGAAAGTAGGTTTACCACAGATGTATAAGATATGGGATGTGCAACGTAGTTGTTTTTTTTGCGAACCATGCTCGTTGCGCATTGTTACAAATCTTTTGTTTTAAACAATAGAAATTTAATTCTCTTAAAGTCTGTCAGATTCGTCGAAAAAATTTGGTCTCGCTAACCAGTCACATCAACTTCCTTTTAGTTATTAAAGACAGAGTTGTTATTAAGGGTCTGCGTATCGTTATCGGTATATCGGTATGAACCAATATTTTGAACCGATAACGATAAGAAATGATAACAATATCAAACGATTTGAGTTTGTCTATGAAACGATAACTTATCGTTTGAACCGATAACCAAACGATAACTTATCAGTTGAAACGATATTATCGGCTTTTTTTTATCGGTTTATCGGAATACATAAAAATAACCAGAATACCGATATTTATCGGTATAATAACAATATTTTTTACAATATTCCAATTTTTTTTTATCAAAATGCCACATTTTAGTTCAAATATATTATAAATCTTCTAGTCGAGTCAAGATGTCGTTTCGCCTTTTTGATAAACGTTAATATCATTTGTGATACAAATGTATTTATATTATGGTTTTTTTGTAAATGAAATAAATAAATATTAATGGTTTATTTTGAGTACCATAATGGCTGACTTTATTAAAACTTTGGAAGAAAAAAAGCCAAAAATTATGCGTTTTAATTTTGAAAATATACATATTTAGCACTTGGTTCAAATTTTTCTGACAACATATTGTGTTTACTAATCGATATGATTTATTAAATGTAAAAAAATCAGGAGTGGGGAGAGTTTCAACCTGGCGGTCAGTTTGGAGAACAGTGTTGCTTCACTTTTTTAAACGAGAGTAACCAAAAATACCGATATGAAACGATATAAAACAATACATTGTTTTATTTCATAATTTATTTAACTTAAGGAAATATAAATTCATAATAAATTTCTGAATTTTTGCTGTCTAAAGTTCCAAACTAATATTTGTCTTCAACTGTCAGATCAACCACATTTGGAGTACTGGCACGAGAGGCAGCAGGAGACGGAGAGGCAGGTCCTTCAACGGTAGCAGCTTCATTGGCTTGTTCTTCAGCAGAAGTGAGCAACCATTTCTTGATCTTAACTTTGACATAGTTTTGCTGGATATACAGGAGTTTCTCTACTTGTTCTGGTTGCAACTTGGTTCGTTTTTAGGAGACAATAGCACCTCCAGCACTAAAAGCTCTCTCTGACGAAGCGCTAGATGCAGGCACACAAAGCCATTTTCTTGCAGATTCTGCCAATAATGGAAACTTGTGTTTGTTGGTCCTCCAGAAGTCCAAGAAATCCAATCCAGTGACTGCAGGTACCTTGAGGTACATTTCTCATTCAATAGTAATGAAAGACTGATCAGCTGGGGCGGAGGTAACTCTAACTAGGACGTCTCTAGCCAAATCAAAGAAAGGGTGGTCATCAGGTTGGGAACCTTGAGATCTTGCCTCTTCTAGCTGTCTGGCTTCCATCTCTTGTGATGCCTGGATCCATTGGTTGGATGGTTCTGAGATTTTGTTATAAGAGCGTCATAGGCCTCATCAAATTCACCAATCTTTTTTAAAGCCTGGCCCTTGTACAGAGGATTCAGTAAGTTAGCGACTGAATAGTGCAAGTTGGTTGCTCCAGATTCTGGAAACCGGAAATCAATGGCTTTAACTAGTTTTCGGTAAAACATCTCAGCAGTAGGAGACAGGCTACCACGAATAACTTGCAGAAGTCGGTATTTCAATCCATACAGATGAGAGACTCTGTGAATGGAGACTTTCTTTTCAACAGAGAAGCTTTCCGAAATGTCCGAGATTTTCCTTAAAATTGGCAAAATTTCGTCAAAGAGGTCAAACTCATCCTCACTGGGAATAGCGGGTGCAAATTTGTTTGGGTCAGAACCTGGATTATCCCTGATAGAGCTCAAAGGTCTTCTCATCCTTACAATACTTTCAATCATCATTAATGTGGAGTTTCAGCGGGTTTTGACAGGTGAGATTTCACATGCTTTAATTCCTCCTTGTAATTTTCACATGCTTTAATTCCTCTTTGTCAACTGTGCGTTGTCATCCAACTTGTTTTGAATCTCCTTTTTGATTCGCTGTTCTGACAAAGAGGACTTGTGGCATAGAGATGACAGTTCTGTGGCTTTTTTAATGGCTGACTCCAGATCCAAACCTTCAACTGACTTGGCTTCTTTAATTGCATCTTCAACAACTAAGTTCAAAAGGTGATAGCACAGAGCAGAGACTCGTCAACAAACTTGCATTTAGGAATGGCTGCCTTCAGGTTGGAAGCTGAATCATGAACACAAACAACATAGCTGTGTCCGGCATTTCTGGGAATCTCTGAGACATTTCTAAAAATAAAAGAAAATTTAATAAGTATAAATATTATGTAAATTAAAATTTACATATAACAACTTAATACCTTTAGTTATAATATTATATTATAAAATTGTAATTAAAGATATAAAAAAATATTACATGTAACGGGTAATATCGCTAATATGTTAAATTGTATAAAAATTTATACAACAACAAATCAACAAGTACTTTGTAAATAGCTTACTTAGGAATAGTAAGTTAAAGTATTAGTATAAGTACTACTATACTAAGTTAAAAAAACTTCTATAAAAAGTTATTTACTGATCCAGTCTGTTTGCAAAAAGCTTCTGCTGCTTTCACGTTTTTGTAAACTAATGGCAACCTAAAAGAAGAAAAAACAAATAAAAAAAACTGTTGTTTATACTAATTTAAAGTTATTTCAAAAAACCAACAAAATAAATTGGCGCGGACAGGTCTAGAAACTAACAATTTTAAAATTAAAAAGGGAGGTACTAACTTACTAAAAAATAACAGTAATGTAATAATTGCGTCATGGGACTGACAGCGTTATTTTTATTGCAATTAAGGTTAAGGGGTTTGGAATTATAAGTTTGATTTAAAACTCATTCAAATTCTTTAAATTTGTTTCCCTCTTAAACCCAATGAAACCATCCCAAAATTATTTATTTAACCAAAAGTACAATAAACTATATATCTTACTTATAACGTGAGTATGTTGTGGCAGATTTGATCAGCATCTTTGGGTTGAAATAAGCAATCAGATCCTGGAAGCCTTTATGCCCAACAAGACTAAATGGTAAGTTGCATCTGGCTAAGAACTTTGCAATTTCCAAATCACCTCGGAGTTGATCTCTATCTTGTGGTTTGTATTTTAACCAAGCATCAATCTTTTTGTTCTGATTGACCTTTGATGGAATGCCCAGTTTTCTTGACTTTACTCTTTTGTCCATGACCAGAGGAACTTTGTCTCCATGATCCTTTTCATAGGACTCATCCTCGTCGTATATCTGTAAAGTAAAAAAAAGTTGTAAAATTTTTACATTACAATGTACACACTGTAAAGCGGCTAAAGCCTGCAATAAATTGAAGTATTTCAACTTTTAACATATTAAATATAGAAATACTCAATTTAAAACTTTTTTTTCACAACTGTCATATAATACCTGTTCAAACTCATTAAAAGCAACATCAGCCTTCCTCTTCTTCTCTGACTTGTCTAGTTCAATCTGGGCAAATTCAAATGGATGCTTTCTAAAAAGATGGGACCTCATCCCAGAAGTGTTATGATCTGCAACCTTGACAACTGCCGGACAGAGCTTGCACTTTGCTTGAACGACTCTTTCTCCAGCCTCACTTTGAGTCACCTCTTCTTCAAAGAAGTTCCAGATTCCGTTCTTGGACGCGGCATGATGCTGGCAACTGACTTACAAATTCAAACTTCTAAACTAAATAAAAAAAAGAATCTTTTACTTTACAAAAAAAAATTTTTTATCTGGACAATAATGCTGTCCAACTAGTCACTTAGACTCCCTCTCGAAAACTAGCCTTTTTCCAAAAAATGAGAAAGCTTTTAACAATAAAATTACTATCAGACATTTTAAATAACTGATATTTCAAATTTTACAACAATATCAAGTTATTAAACTAATATTTCAAAAATTTATCTTTTCTTTTACTACTTTGAATGAAATTCTGGAAAGTTCTAGATCATTTGATGACGTTAGGGATTTAATAGCTTTAATAGTTTTTACCAATAAGAATTGTAAATATGTGTTTGTGGTGATTTATGACGGTTTGTCGAAGGATATTTTGGGAAAAGCATGGGGCATATATAAAGGAGAAAATTTGTAAAAAAAGACAGTAAGTTAGGAGAGAAAATTATTGCTATTTAGTGACTTTTTGATTGCGAGAAAAAACTACATTGAACAAGCTGTAGCAATAATAATTTTTGTTGTCTAATTTTAACCATATTTCACTTAAAAAGTTTAATAAAAAAGTAAAAATAGACATTTCGTACATACTACTATATTGTAACAAATAAAATAAAACAAAATTTATCATATCTTACCTTCAAAATTGATTAAATTTCAATGTTTTTTTGTGGGGAATTATTTAGACTTCCCTGAGACACTAAAGAGTCACTGTTTTCTTTTTGAATTTGATATTATTTTTCCCATCTGACTGCGAACCATACAGTTTACAAACTGTAATCCGTTTTTATACAGTCTTACAACCGCGTCATTTCGACACATTAAATACATTAAGACATTACATGCGTTAACACCTACATACATTAAGACCGACACACTTTATTACCTTAAATACATTAACACGTTAATTGCATCTTGAAGACGATATTCCCGACATTTTTGACTTTAGTTGATCAACAAAGTTTTTAGCTGACATCCTACTTAATTGTTCTGGAAGGATCAATGATATCTATTAACTAGATGTCTAACTTGCGCTTCCGCAGTGAAGCAAATTTTTTGCCAACCAGGTTTTTTTTGCCAGACTGAAATGACCCAATGATAAATCAAAGCAAAACAAAACTGAAGTATTGCAAATTTAAATAAAATGGATACTGGCATTAAAAACTTTAAAAACTTGCTTCACTTTTTCTTAAGGAACTTTTGTGAAGTTAGACATCCAGATAATATATACAATTGGGAAGGATTAACTTGTAAAACCGGTAAAGATAGCCAAAACGACATCTCGACTCGACTTGAAGATTTATGATATATTTGAACTAAAATGTGGCATTTAAAAAAAAAAAAAAAAATTGAATATTGTAAAAAATATCGTTATTATACCGATAAATATCGGTATTCTCGTTATTTTTATGTATTTCGATAAACCAACATTTTCAAGCAGCGGTTAGAATGCAATTTTTAGCCGTAAGAAAATCTCTGGCCAAAATTTATCTTTTAATTTACACATTTGCATGAAATGATATTTGTCGGATGTAAAAAGGCTACACGTTTTATTTAATCGGTCAGAAACACACGTTAACTTGATCCAATTAACATAACTTGTTAAAATTAAAACCTTTAATTGATGCAGAACAATTTTCTTTGGCATTATAGAGAGTTTGCTCATCCAATTGTTTTATTGCAACTGGTTTAATAAGTTGGAAAAAACTATGAGCGGGGGGTATAATTAAAAGATAGTTTTAGAATATTTTTGTCTCCCTTACTATGATAATCTAGTAAAAGTTTGCAAAGATCAATAAAGGGTAAATAAAGGCTTGGCCCGACGCAAACTGCAGAAGTTTTTCGCTTTTGTGAAATACACAAATCTAGTCCTGCCCATCTTTACCCATACCTAATAATAATATAATCGGTTGAATAGTTGAATAGTAAAACTATTATGGGTAGAAACACAATACGTTCTTTTTGAATTCATTCTTTTAAATCTTTACAATAGCAGGATTACAAATAAGATTTTAAAAAAACCTATGGGCGCTGTAATATTTTGCAAAGCACTTTGGGGAAATTGTTTAAAAGGCAGAGATTATTTAAAAACCCTCTTGTTTAAAGATATATAAACGAGGAAGTTTAAGCATTAGCTGGAAATGAAGAAGACTTTTTTTTTAGCAATATGCCTTATTTGTATAGTGAGTGATTTAGCATTAGTTATTTGTTCACATATACTTATTATTTGTTTAAATTTACTTGTAACTCTGTATATTAATTTAGAGCGAAGCTCGTCCTAGAAATTCATTTAGAAAAGACTGGTACCCTGCAAGGTTAGTTACATGTATTTTACAAATGCATTGGGTTTTGTATTTTACAAATGCAAGGGCGTAAGTCAGCAATACTTAATTTGATCATTTTTTTGTACTTTTGCAGTTTTTTTCTGGAACTGCGATAAACAAGAACATTTTTAGGCACCTTCCGATTCCTTCTTGCTGGAAGTCATTCTTTCCTTTCTGAAAAAAATCTTTTTTACCTGGGCGCCTTAGTTAGACGTCTATTGCATCAGTTTATGAAGAAGCAAAGATGTTGTGAATGTTTTCAGGAAGTTGTCATTTCCAATCTTTTGTAAGCATTTATTTGAGTAGCTACAAGTACAAAAAAAAAAAAAAAAAAAAAAAAATGAAAACCTTCGTGATGGGCCAACACTAATTGTAGTTTAAACACGTTAGATTTATCCTTGAGTTTAAAAGAAGTAGGAGAGAGAAACAAGGACTTAAAAGCTTACACTTTACTACTTGAATGATACAATCAATATACCCTAGATTATGGATAAATAATCTTCATTTTACAATAAAGCAAAAGAAGACAATAGGTCAGTTACAGGATTGTTTAGTTTGTTAAAGGCATTAAGTGAAAATTTTTCAATATGGATTAACCAGTACTTTGGTATTACAGAAGTGCAGTACCATCTTATACAGTGCAAGGCAGTGGTTAGGTTAATAAAATTTAAATGTATGAGGAAAGTGAGATTATTTTAAAGGAAGTTCTGCTCTGGAAAATAGTATTAATCTGAGGAAACTGAACAACAATCTGTGTGGTGTGTTTTGCCAGTCACTGCCTTGTAGCAACTAAGCCAATATCCAATTGATTAAAGTTGCTCTAATAAGCTGAAGATATATCAACGTATATTACATTTTATTACACTATTTCAATGTTCAACTCCAGTTCCATGAAAATATGTGACTACCATCAATATCTATTAATTACATTGCAAGTTAAACATTCTTACCAGCAATCAAATTATGACTGTTTTGCTGGAACTTCTATCCAAGGTGATCAAAGTAGGCCTTTCTTTTTGAGCAAGCTTCTTTCCCTTGATTTAATTTGTCGGAAGCTGGATTCTGCCCCTTTCTTTTCCGAGAGCTTCCAATAACTACTTCATCCATCATGAATAACTAAAAATTAACTTCGATAAACTACGATGAAATGTCAACACATCAACGTGAATTGACCTAATACAAATAGACAAATAGCGGTCCAAACATGTGTCTAATATAAATGCATTTCTTTTAAGAGGCTGTAAGTCATCTGCTGAACAGCTGTTTCTCGTGTTTCCTTAAGTCAGGAACTTAACTCCGTTTAAAAAAAACTTTATTCAACCCACAGTAGCGTTCAAAAGGGTTTTTAATATAAGTTTTTTGTCTAAAAAAATACTGACTTTTAATTATTTTGTATTAAAAGTACAGTATAAAATTTTTATTGGATTGATATTTTAAATTAGTTTTCAATATTACTCGGGTCATAGTAAAGTATTTATACTTTCAATTACATTTGTAAAAAAAATAAAAAGATAAAAATTTATAATTGTATTACTCAATATTTCGTAGCATTGCCTTTTCAGGAAATCACAGCGACACATCTTTGAGACATGAAATCGACAAGCTTAATTAGTTTGTCTGTAGGCATATTTTTCCAATGTCGGTGTAAAACTCCAAATAGATCTTCTATAACTTAACGATCAAACTCCTCCCATCATTTTTCAATATATGTTTGGGTTGGGGCTTTGGTTAGGCTTATCCTAAACAAGAACTTCATTAGATATGAACCGATTTTTTGGAGCCTTTGAAGTGTGTTAGGGTCATAATTCTGCTGGAAACATTTGTGCTTTGAAATATAGCACTAGGTCCAATTTTACAGATGAGGCAGTAACAGTGCTGCCTTTATTTTTCTGGCCTAGGCATGACAGTTGAGAAATCAAAAAGTGAAGGGACACAGACTTTCTCGCCATTTTTCCTTTTTCTCAGAAGCAGTCTGTAAGAATCACACATTCAAAGTGGGACTCGTGTGTCAGAAAAGTCAATATCATCAAGAACCAGACTCTTTACTTGATATATTAGAAAATTTGTTAGCTCTCTAAAACATTTCTTTATACAGAGAAAACAAACTGACTTAAAGATATCAATATTTTATTAGGGATGTGTTAGAAATACTTTATGTTACAAAATATTTGAAAAATAAATTTGCTCATTCTTTTACCAGAAGCATATTTTTAAAATTGAATATTCTTGCTTGGACAGTCATGAAGGATTTCAATGATTTAATTTTTCTTATCAGGAATATATGCAGATTAATCCCTACAAAGGATTTTTTCGGGAAACTTCAGAGTAACTATTTCCATTTTTGGACAGGTGTAATCCCTGTTCTTCTTGTGCATTCCCATTTCTGAAGTAACTTTTATAAACTTTAATGAAATTTGCTGAAAAAAAATTAATTTAAAAATCTTAATTTTCCAAAAAAGTAACTCAAAATTTAATAGTTAAAATACTTTTGAATTAACATTTTCATATAAACGTTACAAACTATATGCAATTATTTCTTAAAACAAAAGAACTTCTTCCGATTAAAATTACAATTATACACATTCCGCAAACAAAGAATGATTTAATTATTATCAGTTAATAGTCGTATGTATGTACGTATGTATGTATGTATGTATGTATGTATGTATGTATGTATGTATGTATGTATGTATGTATGTATGTATGTATGTATGTATGTATGTATGTATGTATGTATGTATGTATGTATGTATGTATGTATGTATGTATGTATGTATGTATGTATGTATGTATGTATGTATGTATGTATGTATGTATGTATGTATGTATGTATGTATGTATGTATGTATGTATGTATGTATGTATGTATGTATGTATGTATGCATGCATGCATGCATGCATGCATGCATGCATGCATGCATGCATGCATGCATGCATGGATGTATGTATGTATGTATGTATGTATGTATGTATGTATGTATGTATGTATGTATGTATGTATGTATGTATGTATCTATGTATCTATGTATGTATGTATGTATCTATGTATCTATGTATCTATGTATGTATCTATGTATCTATGTATGTATCTATGTAATTAGGGTGTCCTAAAACTAAAACCAAACTATGCTCTCTAATGATTCCCATTCCATCGGCCCTAAGAAAGTCTTTCAGAAAAGTCTTAGTGTTCTATTATAACTGGAAGTGATGGATTTATGGAATATTTACGGATAAGATTTTTTGGCTTCGAAGCTCATAAAGTCAACTGTGTTAAAGGAAAGATCGATGTACTGAGTTTCTTATGATAAAAACTTTTACAAATAAATTTCAATGTGTTTTTGTACAATAAATTTTGTACAATAGTATACAAATAGTTTAGTAAATATACAAATAGTTTTGTAAAATAAATCCATTTAATGGAAACTATAACCTCTTAAAAATTCTGTATATTTTCTTTCTTTTAACATTTGTTTTTAGATTAAGTCAAGATCAGAAACAACATTTCGCTACAGATAAAGAAAGTTCAGCTGAGGACGAAGCTATGTATCAATCTAACCCAAGAGCTTGGATTGAAAAAGACAGCACTTTAGTCCAGGATGAAGGTGTGCGTCAGTCTAACCCAAGAGCTTGGATGGAAAAAGATAGCTATTTATCTGAGGATGAAGGTATGTATCAATCTAACCCAAGAGCTTGGATTGAAAAAGACAGCACTTTAGTCCAGGATGAAGGTGTGCGTCAGTCTAACCCAAGAGCTTGGATGGAAAAAGATAGCTATTTATCTGAGGATGAAGGTATGTATCAATCTAACCCAAGAGCTTGGATTGAAAAAGACAGCACTTTAGTCCAGGATGAAGTTGTGCGTCAGTCTAACCCAAGAGCTTGGATGGAAAAAGATAGCTATTTATCTGAGGATGAAGGTATGTATCAATCTAACCCAAGAGCTTGGATTGAAAAAGACAGCGCTGTAGTCCAGGATGAAGGTGTGCATCAGTCTAACCCAAGAGCTTTGACGAAAAATGACAATATCATAGTTTAGCAGAAAGTTAAACTTTTGAAGATAATTTTTCTTCAACATAAAGTGTTCGATGAAATTCTTAAACATTTAGAAAACATCTAAAACATCAACAGATGCGTTGTCTTATTTTTGGAATTTAAATTTTGTGTTAAAAAATCTTTGTTTTGGTTTGATTAGAACTTGGATAAAATTTTGTATTAAAATCCGAAAAACAGTTATATAAGAAACCATCTTAGTTTTTGATGAACCTACTAAAGTATACAAAAATAAGTCGCCACAAAGCTTTCAAAACAGAAGGCCTTCTGTTACAAACGAGAGAGAAAACTGAATCATCACAAATCCTTAGTAATTTGAATAAAGTTTTTCTTTTATCATTTATCTTTTTCGTGATCAAGAAATAATCTAAAATTTTCTACTTTAGTTTAGCTTAAGGCATGGGATTGAGTATAAATATTAAATTCAAGCCGCTCTAATATGTTCCGTTTTTATTTATTTTCAATTGTTTCAGAAATTAACCTGGAGGAGGGGAGAAGAGGTGGGGGGAAATAACTCTAAGTATAAAGAATGCTTCTTTTGATCTTCTCAAATGAGTAGAAATCCTAAAAATTAGCTAATACTATTTTGATTTGATAAGTGGATTTAGCGAAATAACTTGAAAAATAACTGGAAACTTTTTTAATTTTAAACATATTTAAGCTAGGTGAAGAAAACTATTTTGTTCTACGATTTGATTGCTATGGATGTGATCAGAAATATTTTGGTGTTTTATTGATTAGTTAGCCTTTATGATTATTTTAATGCTTTGGGGAATTCTTATATATAAAAAAAACTTTAATAGCATATCTAAAAAAATTTATCAAAAATGTTCTTATTTAATTAAAAAAGCGCATAAAAAAACACCCGTTGTTTAACACTATCTTCATCGCTTCACCTTGCCACTTTTTCTCATCCTAGCGATGGCTAACGTGTAACAAGCACTCAAAAAAACGGATCCACGCGTGCTAAGTAGAGAAATCAAAACTGTAATATATTCATTTATAATAATATCTGTTTATAAGTGCTGTGACCATAGCTTCTATCATATCCCCATTTGCTAATTAATGTGAATGACGTAGGAAAGGAGGCATTTTTAAGAGCTTCGCATTGCACTTTAAATAATGTTTCAGTGGTTTTATCGAGCATGTCTTGAAGGTTCATTTCTACATGTGCTTCTGTAATAGAAATACGCGAATCTGAAGAGTAGCATAACCTTATCGACTTATAGATTATATGATGGAAACAGTTGATGTCCTGCCCTTAATGACCATTTCGCGTCTTTTTATAAGAATGACTAGTACATTTAGAGTCAAGGTAATAAGTTAATGCCTCAAGACAATTCGACCGCCTACCACCGCAAGTAACATTACTTGAACTAATTTTTTCTGATTCCCGAACACTTTATGATTAAAGAATCTTCTGTGACCTAAAAATCGATTTGCTACATCAGCGGCTGTGACCAACCCAATTTCCTAACATTACCGAACCTAACAAAAACAAACAGCCCATCATATGAGAAACACTGCCTTACAATACCTTCATAATTTACCGTTGTAACAAAAATATCAACAAAAAAAAAAAAAATTTTGCCATTTTTTAAAAAGATCTCTGTGATTCGAAAAATTATGGATAATTAATACGCGCAAATTTGCATAAAGATGAAGATTTTGATCAGTCTACTTTTATGAAATTCCCCGAACTTTTAAAACAATTACTTCCAGCACCGGTATTGCTAGAGGAGCACACCATTCTACAACCACTATGTTTCATAATCTTGACAGAAATGACGGAGAACAAGAGCTATTGGGACCAGTAAACAAAAATAAAAACGTTTAGGCACTAAAAAATCACTAGAGCTTTACTATGGAGTTTCTTTTTATGACACCTACATATGCTTTATTTTTTAAATCGTCTTATGTAAAACTAAAGCGTGGCGATGACAATAAGCTTTGAAAATTTGCTAAAAAAAAAGCAATGTAAACACCGAAAAAAACAACAGCTTCAAAAAATATTTTACTAATTAAATACAAAAAAATTGCTTTAAACCTAAAGAAAAAAAGATTTAGTGAATTTTTAAACTAATTTATCTATTTTATTTTTTTTTGTTATTATAGCAATAAACTATTAACCTTGAATAAAATTTCTATAAAATTGTGTTTCATTTGCACCAACGGATATATTCTTTCCGTCTTTTGTTAAATAGGTGTCATAAAAAGGAGCTCCAGTGTCAAGAACATTTTCGCCTTTGCTTCCCAACCAAATGCCAGTGTCACTTGAGCGATGGAGAAATGATGAAATATAAGATGTACCGTCTGTCTAGTAGTATTTACAACTAGTCTATTAATAATAAAGAAAACATTATATATAAAGATAATTCACTGGAATGATAAAAGGACTTTTTTCACAAAATATCTACATATAGTTTTAAACAAACCTTATATTGAGTAACAAGATTTTAGGCAAGATCTTATATTGAGTAAAAATACTCAATACATCATTGTTATGAAAAAGAAAAAAAAAAGTTAAATATCTATATAAATTTGATGTGGTAAAGGAAATATGTAAAAAAACAATACAAAATATCTTACTATTGAGGTATTAACTATTTGACCTTTTCCAGAAAAAGACCTTTCAAATAAGGCAAGCAGTACCCCTGTAACAGCTATCATCCCCCCTCCTCCAAAATCTCCACGCAGATTATTAGGCGCAGTAGGCTTGTCAGCTGTAACAAAATAGTCATTTTATAGTTAAAATCATAAGGATTAAAATAAGTATATTAGTTTTAAATTAAAAGTATTGCTGCAACATTGCTTTAAAAACAAGCAAAAAACATTAGCTTTTACAGATTTTTAGGCCAACAGTTAAAGAATTAATGCCCCATAGCACACAACAGAGTTAATGCCCAATGATTGGCTAGAGTTCATAGATCTTCACAAAACTTCAACACATTAAAAGTATAGGAACATAAATACATACATACATACATACATACATACATACATACATACATACATACATACATACATACATACATACATACATACATACATACATACATACATACATACATACATACATACATACATACATACATACATACATACATACATACATACATACATACATACATACATACATACATACATACATACATATGTATATTAAAAATATATATATATATATATATTTACTGTTGATGGCAATAGAAATATATGGGTGACTGATGTTGGTGCTCATCAGGTAGGAATAATGGCCAGTTTCTTTATTGAATCTCTACGGTATTAGAAGCCTACTGATGTTGCTGTGATGAAAGATGGTAGTTTTTTTGCTGCAGATGGGTAAGAATTGAGTTTTAATTAAAGTTCTGTGTAGCCATATAATCAGTTGTAAAGTTTTCAAATTCCAAGAGACTTTGACATAGTTGTAATTAAAGAAATAACATTTTTGTATTTACTGCAACTCACGTGTTGTGAAATTTTTGCCAATGGCACAGTCAATAGAAAGATCTCAAAAATATTGTTTTCAAGTTATTTCGCTAAAATAAGTAAGAAGATTCAAATAACTCATATCATGTGATTTTTTTTTCCCCCGAAAATATTGCTTTATGTAATAAGTGAACATTTCATAGAAAGTCACATTTTTTAAAAATCCTATTAAATGTTTACTGTGTTATGGCTTCTTGATTCTATGGAACCTTAATGCTTAATTATGAATTTATTTCTTCATTTTCAAATGTATTTTCAATGTATTTGAAATAAAAATCTGGTAAATGAAACTTTCTAATTTGTGGACTAAATGTTTTTCAACATCAGCGCAAAAATCATGAAATTCAATAGTTGAATCTGTTTCTTTAATCATTTACTGCGTATACAGTTCAACTGTAGATTTTTTTCTTAGATCATTTTCCAAAACCTTCTTTCATGGTTGTTGTTCACGAATTGGCACTAGACGAAACTCATCATTTGCTTTACGTGGCAGATCGTGAGAATGAAAGAGTTCTTGTTTTTGATTGTGATAGTGGGGATTTTGTAACTCATACAACAAAAAAATTTGGAGGAGCGGTGTTTGCCATTGTAAATTTATTTTTCAACCAAAAATTAATTTTCAAACCAAATTGAAAATTTATCTAACCGAAAAATCCAAGAGTTTCAACTCTGAAGTCTACAACATGAACAAAAATATTTGCCAAGTTAATTACTTTTAAGTTTTACTCGTGTATCATATTAGGTGGTGTGTTACACGTTGTGAATGGCAAAAGCTCGAGTGCTCCAGATGTTCAAGTATCTGGATTCACAAAGGTTTAAATTTATGAGTTTTTCACTGAAAGTTGAGATACTTTTTCAGGGCTTTGGTTTGCCGCACAATTTAGCTGTTACTCAGGACAGTCGTGACGTTTTTGTTGCGGAGATCAATCGGTTTAAAATCCGCAAGTTCTCCAAAGTGAATAAGTACTTATTATATCCAGCTTTATCTCTGTAAGTTTGTTGGTGAAATAATGACACCCTAACTTAAAAGGGGGTTGCTCTCTTGATTCAAAATTAATTTATTTTAGGATGTTATTGTATAACGGCGTTGGTGTGTTAAATTTCTTAACGTTATTTTTGTTTGTATATTCTCCTTGTGGGAGTGATTATTTTTTTATGAAGATGCGGGACACTTTCTTAACTAAAATATTTTCAGTTATACTTGTTCAGTTTGCTTAAATTGGTTTTATTTGTAATATTTATCATTTCTTTTTCAATATTTCATAGAAATGACCCATCTAGCATTTTCTCTAGCTTTTGAGTAATTGGAACTCTTTAGTTAAGTTATCGACATGTGGCTGGTTTTGTTTAGCCGTGTATTTTTTGTTGAATTTTTTTTTTAACATTCGTTTTTTCTCTCTTCTTTTTTATTTATTCAGAATAATGTTTTTTGATCGTGTTTTATTACCTATCAAAATATTCATTTTAGCTTTTTTTTTTTATTGGTCCAATTTATTTGCCGATGGTTCTTTAAAACCACATTTTAATTTCACATCAATGCCCTTCATTTATAGTTTACAATAAATCCGCATAGCTTGTTACAAAATATAAAGAGGTGATCTGTGTGACTATGATGATGAACACCATTAAGCAAATGTACAAATATTCTCGATTGCACTCCATTCTAATACCAAAATTAATCTTAATAGTGCCTTGAAAGCGCTAAAGTGCTTGATCAAGATCTTTGTAAATACGGTTTGATTTAAAAACTTCATACGCCTAATGCGGCACTACTATAAAAAGCCGGTTCTGGGACATTGATACCGTATTATATTGGGGGGTTCGATGTTATTCAAGATGGCGTCGTGTGTTAATGGAAAGTGTTAAGATCGTGAATCTTGTCGCATTCAATTTTTTGTTGACTTACCTTTTTTTTCAAAAATGTTAAGATATAATTTTTTGTTGTCATAAAAATTTCTTGTCTTCCCGCAATGATTCTTCAGGAAGGGGTCTGGTTTGGTAGTGTCCAATAGCCCACGTGTGAATGCCATCCTCTTAAATGATTCTTTTGTCGTCGTTAGCGCTGAGTGCTACTTTGTTAATTTCTTCGGTGTAAACCTCATGCTTGTGAGATCGTATAACGTATATGGTTGCAAGTTTTTCTTTCTTTTTCATTAAGCATTTTTTATAATCTTTGTGTGTGATGCGCTTTTCAACCAAACACTTCTGAATTCCTTTGCATCTTTTTTCTTCTTTTTTAAGGGTTTTGTAAGAGTAGAACTTAGGTCTCAGACCAACAAACTCTATGATTTGCTTACCTCCAGTCTCGTCTTTAAACATTCCAATGATCTTATTGTATTCTCCAACTAGAAACCCAACATTTTCAATGGCGGGATGGTCTTTAGGAAAGTTGCTCGTGTCAAGTTTGCTCTTTACGTCTGCAGCGATGTCTTTATAAAAATCATCAGTTTCAATTTCGTAAAAGAGCGAGTCTGTATCAGTCATCAACAACTTTGCTTTATCACCGTATTTAGGTTTCATGTAGTCGTAGTGATGTTCAAACATGATGGTTTTGCTAATATCGAGGATGCTCATTCCCAAGAAAACAGGTTTGTCGTAAAAGACATTTGCTTTTTCCATGTGAACCGCGATTAAGTTTTCATCAAAAATGGTGTTTCGTTTATATCGAGGGCGTTTAGATAATTTCAGAGCTTCTTTTATCGTGGTAACGAGTCTAACATCAACGCGTTTTAGAATATTCTTCGTGGTTTATTATTTTTTAAAAAAACTTTATTCTTTAAAAAATTTCACCACAAGGTATTGATTACGTCTTGAAAGTCAAACCTTTCATTCAATTTTTTTAAAACGTAAAGACACAAATGACCACAATAAGACGTGGTCATTTGTGTCTTTACGTTTTAAAAAAATTGAATGAAAGGTTTGACTTTCAAGACGTAATCAATACCTTGTGGTGAAATTTTTTAAAGAATAAAGTTTTTTTAAAAAATAATAAACCACGAAGAATATTCTAAAACGCGTTGATGTTAGACTCGTTACCACGATAAAAGAAGCTCTGAAATTATCTAAACGCCCTCGATATAAACGAAACACCATTTTTGATGAAAACTTAATCGCGGTTCACATGGAAAAAGCAAATGTCTTTTACGACAAACCTGTTTTCTTGGGAATGAGCATCCTCGATATTAGCAAAACCATCATGTTTGAACATCACTACGACTACATGAAACCTAAATACGGTGATAAAGCAAAGTTGTTGATGACTGATACAGACTCGCTCTTTTACGAAATTGAAACTGATGATTTTTATAAAGACATCGCTGCAGACGTAAAGAGCAAACTTGACACGAGCAACTTTCCTAAAGACCATCCCGCCATTGAAAATGTTGGGTTTCTAGTTGGAGAATACAATAAGATCATTGGAATGTTTAAAGACGAGACTGGAGGTAAGCAAATCATAGAGTTTGTTGGTCTGAGACCTAAGTTCTACTCTTACAAAACCCTTAAAAAAGAAGAAAAAAGATGCAAAGGAATTCAGAAGTGTTTGGTTGAAAAGCGCATCACACACAAAGATTATAAAAAATGCTTAATGAAAAAGAAAGAAAAACTTGCAACCATATACGTTATACGATCTCACAAGCATGAGGTTTACACCGAAGAAATTAACAAAGTAGCACTCAGCGCTAACGACGACAAAAGAATCATTTAAGAGGATGGCATTCACACGTGGGCTATTGGACACTACCAAACCAGACCCCTTCCTGAAGAATCATTGCGGGAAGACAAGAAATTTTTATGACAACAAAAAATTATATCTTAACATTTTTGAAAAAAAAGGTAAGTCAACAAAAAATTGAATGCGACAAGATTCACGATCTTAACACTTTCCATTAACACACGACGCCATCTTGAATAACATCGAACCCCCCAATATAATACGGTATCAATGTCCCAGAACCGGCTTTTTATAGTAGTGCCGCATTAGGCGTATGAAGTTTTTAAATCAAACCGTATTTACAAAGATCTTGATCAAGCACTTTAGCGCTTTCAAGGCACTATTAAGATTAATTTTGGTATTAGAATGGAGTGCAATCGAGAATATTTGTACATTTGCTTAATGGTGTTCATCATCATAGTCACACAGATCACCTCTTTATATTTTGTAACAAGCTATGCGGATTTATTGTAAACTATAAATGAAGGGCATTGATGTGAAATTAAAATGTGGTTTTAAAGAACCATCGGCAAATAAATTGGACCAATAAAAAAAAAAAGCTAAAATGAATATTTTGATAGGTAATAAAACACGATCAAAAAACATTATTCTGAATAAATAAAAAAGAAGAGAGAAAAAACGAATGTTAAAAAAAAAATTCAACAAAAAATACACGGCTAAACAAAACCAGCCACATGTCGATAACTTAACTAAAGAGTTCCAATTACTCAAAAGCTAGAGAAAATGCTAGATGGGTCATTTCTATGAAATATTGAAAAAGAAATGATAAATATTACAAATAAAACCAATTTAAGCAAACTGAACAAGTATAACTGAAAATATTTTAGTTAAGAAAGTGTCCCGCATCTTCATAAAAAAATAATCACTCCCACAAGGAGAATATACAAACAAAAATAACGTTAAGAAATTTAACACACCAACGCCGTTATACAATAACATCCTAAAATAAATTAATTTTGAATCAAGAGAGCAACCCCCTTTTAAGTTAGGGTGTCATTATTTCACCAACAAACTTACAGAGATAAAGCTGGATATAATAAGTACTTATTCACTTTGGAGAACTTGCGGATTTTAAACCGATTGATCTCCGCAACAAAAACGTCACGACTGTCCTGAGTAACAGCTAAATTGTGCGGCAAACCAAAGCCCTGAAAAAGTATCTCAACTTTCAGTGAAAAACTCATAAATTTAAACCTTTGTGAATCCAGATACTTGAACATCTGGAGCACTCGAGCTTTTGCCATTCACAACGTGTAACACACCACCTAATATGATACACGAGTAAAACTTAAAAGTAATTAACTTGGCAAATATTTTTGTTCATGTTGTAGACTTCAGAGTTGAAACTCTTGGATTTTTCGGTTAGATAAATTTTCAATTTGGTTTGAAAATTAATTTTTGGTTGAAAAATAAATTTACAATGGCAAACACCGCTCCTCCAAATTTTTTTGTTGTATGAGTTACAAAATCCCCACTATCACAATCAAAAACAAGAACTCTTTCATTCTCACGATCTGCCACGTAAAGCAAATGATGAGTTTCGTCTAGTGCCAATTCGTGAACAACAACCATGAAAGAAGGTTTTGGAAAATGATCTAAGAAAAAAATCTACAGTTGAACTGTATACGCAGTAAATGATTAAAGAAACAGATTCAACTATTGAATTTCATGATTTTTGCGCTGATGTTGAAAAACATTTAGTCCACAAATTAGAAAGTTTCATTTACCAGATTTTTATTTCAAATACATTGAAAATACATTTGAAAATGAAGAAATAAATTCATAATTAAGCATTAAGGTTCCATAGAATCAAGAAGCCATAACACAGTAAACATTTAATAGGATTTTTAAAAAATATGACTTTCTATGAAATGTTCACTTATTACATAAAGCAATATTTTCGGGGGAAAAAAAAATCACATGATATGAGTTATTTGAATCTTCTTACTTATTTTAGCGAAATAACTTGAAAACAATATTTTTGAGATCTTTCTATTGACTGTGCCATTGGCAAAAATTTCACAACACGTGAGTTGCAGTAAATACAAAAATGTTATTTCTTTAATTACAACTATGTCAAAGTCTCTTGGAATTTGAAAACTTTACAACTGATTATATGGCTACACAGAACTTTAATTAAAACTCAATTCTTACCCATCTGCAGCAAAAAAACTACCATCTTTCATCACAGCAACATCAGTAGGCTTCTAATACCGTAGAGATTCAATAAAGAAACTGGCCATTATTCCTACCTGATGAGCACCAACATCAGTCACCCATATATTTCTATTGCCATCAACAGTAAATATATATATATATATATATTTTTAATATACATATGTATGTATGTATGTATGTATGTATGTATGTATGTATGTATGTATGTATGTATGTATGTATGTATGTATGTATGTATGTATGTATGTATGTATGTATGTATGTATGTATGTATGTATGTATGTATGTATGTATGTATGTATGTATGTATGTATGTATGTATGTATGTATGTATGTATGTATGTATGTATGTATGTATGTATGTATGTATGTATTTATGTTCCTATACTTTTAATGTGTTGAAGTTTTGTGAAGATCTATGAACTCTAGCCAATCATTGGGCATTAACTCTGTTGTGTGCTATGGGGCATTAATTCTTTAACTGTTGGCCTAAAAATCTGTAAAAGCTAATGTTTTTTGCTTGTTTTTAAAGCAATGTTGCAGCAATACTTTTAATTTAAAACTAATATACTTATTTTAATCCTTATGATTTTAACTATAAAATGACTATTTTGTTACAGCTGACAAGCCTACTGCGCCTAATAATCTGCGTGGAGATTTTGGAGGAGGGGGGATGATAGCTGTTACAGGGGTACTGCTTGCCTTATTTGAAAGGTCTTTTTCTGGAAAAGGTCAAATAGTTAATACCTCAATAGTAAGATATTTTGTATTGTTTTTTTACATATTTCCTTTACCACATCAAATTTATATAGATATTTAACTTTTTTTTTTCTTTTTCATAACAATGATGTATTGAGTATTTTTACTCAATATAAGATCTTGCCTAAAATCTTGTTACTCAATATAAGGTTTGTTTAAAACTATATGTAGATATTTTGTGAAAAAAGTCCTTTTATCATTCCAGTGAATTATCTTTATATATAATGTTTTCTTTATTATTAATAGACTAGTTGTAAATACTACTAGACAGACGGTACATCTTATATTTCATCATTTCTCCATCGCTCAAGTGACACTGGCATTTGGTTGGGAAGCAAAGGCGAAAATGTTCTTGACACTGGATCTCCTTTTTATGACACCTATTTAACAAAAGACGGAAAGAATATATCCGTTGGTGCAAATGAAACACAATTTTATAGAAATTTTATTCAAGGTTAATAGTTTATTGCTATAATAACAAAAAAAAATAAAATAGATAAATTAGTTTAAAAATTCACTAAATCTTTTTTTCTTTAGGTTTAAAGCAATTTTTTTGTATTTAATTAGTAAAATATTTTTTGAAGCTGTTGTTTTTTTCGGTGTTTACATTGCTTTTTTTTTAGCAAATTTTCAAAGCTTATTGTCATCGCCACGCTTTAGTTTTACATAAGACGATTTAAAAAATAAAGCATATGTAGGTGTCATAAAAAGAAACTCCATAGTAAAGCTCTAGTGATTTTTTAGTGCCTAAACGTTTTTATTTTTGTTTACTGGTCCCAATAGCTCTTGTTCTCCGTCATTTCTGTCAAGATTATGAAACATAGTGGTTGTAGAATGGTGTGCTCCTCTAGCAATACCGGTGCTGGAAGTAATTGTTTTAAAAGTTCGGGGAATTTCATAAAAGTAGACTGATCAAAATCTTCATCTTTATGCAAATTTGCGCGTATTAATTATCCATAATTTTTCGAATCACAGAGATCTTTTTAAAAAATGGCAAAATTTTTTTTTTTTTTGTTGATATTTTTGTTACAACGGTAAATTATGAAGGTATTGTAAGGCAGTGTTTCTCATATGATGGGCTGTTTGTTTTTGTTAGGTTCGGTAATGTTAGGAAATTGGGTTGGTCACAGCCGCTGATGTAGCAAATCGATTTTTAGGTCACAGAAGATTCTTTAATCATAAAGTGTTCGGGAATCAGAAAAAATTAGTTCAAGTAATGTTACTTGCGGTGGTAGGCGGTCGAATTGTCTTGAGGCATTAACTTATTACCTTGACTCTAAATGTACTAGTCATTCTTATAAAAAGACGCGAAATGGTCATTAAGGGCAGGACATCAACTGTTTCCATCATATAATCTATAAGTCGATAAGGTTATGCTACTCTTCAGATTCGCGTATTTCTATTACAGAAGCACATGTAGAAATGAACCTTCAAGACATGCTCGATAAAACCACTGAAACATTATTTAAAGTGCAATGCGAAGCTCTTAAAAATGCCTCCTTTCCTACGTCATTCACATTAATTAGCAAATGGGGATATGATAGAAGCTATGGTCACAGCACTTATAAACAGATATTATTATAAATGAATATATTACAGTTTTGATTTCTCTACTTAGCACGCGTGGATCCGTTTTTTTGAGTGCTTGTTACACGTTAGCCATCGCTAGGATGAGAAAAAGTGGCAAGGTGAAGCGATGAAGATAGTGTTAAACAACGGGTGTTTTTTTATGCGCTTTTTTAATTAAATAAGAACATTTTTGATAAATTTTTTTAGATATGCTATTAAAGTTTTTTTTATATATAAGAATTCCCCAAAGCATTAAAATAATCATAAAGGCTAACTAATCAATAAAACACCAAAATATTTCTGATCACATCCATAGCAATCAAATCGTAGAACAAAATAGTTTTCTTCACCTAGCTTAAATATGTTTAAAATTAAAAAAGTTTCCAGTTATTTTTCAAGTTATTTCGCTAAATCCACTTATCAAATCAAAATAGTATTAGCTAATTTTTAGGATTTCTACTCATTTGAGAAGATCAAAAGAAGCATTCTTTATACTTAGAGTTATTTCCCCCCACCTCTTCTCCCCTCCTCCAGGTTAATTTCTGAAACAATTGAAAATAAATAAAAACGGAACATATTAGAGCGGCTTGAATTTAATATTTATACTCAATCCCATGCCTTAAGCTAAACTAAAGTAGAAAATTTTAGATTATTTCTTGATCACGAAAAAGATAAATGATAAAAGAAAAACTTTATTCAAATTACTAAGGATTTGTGATGATTCAGTTTTCTCTCTCGTTTGTAACAGAAGGCCTTCTGTTTTGAAAGCTTTGTGGCGACTTATTTTTGTATACTTTAGTAGGTTCATCAAAAACTAAGATGGTTTCTTATATAACTGTTTTTCGGATTTTAATACAAAATTTTATCCAAGTTCTAATCAAACCAAAACAAAGATTTTTTAACACAAAATTTAAATTCCAAAAATAAGACAACGCATCTGTTGATGTTTTAGATGTTTTCTAAATGTTTAAGAATTTCATCGAACACTTTATGTTGAAGAAAAATTATCTTCAAAAGTTTAACTTTCTGCTAAACTATGATATTGTCATTTTTCGTCAAAGCTCTTGGGTTAGACTGATGCACACCTTCATCCTGGACTACAGCGCTGTCTTTTTCAATCCAAGCTCTTGGGTTAGATTGATACATACCTTCATCCTCAGATAAATAGCTATCTTTTTCCATCCAAGCTCTTGGGTTAGACTGACGCACAACTTCATCCTGGACTAAAGTGCTGTCTTTTTCAATCCAAGCTCTTGGGTTAGATTGATACATACCTTCATCCTCAGATAAATAGCTATCTTTTTCCATCCAAGCTCTTGGGTTAGACTGACGCACACCTTCATCCTGGACTAAAGTGCTGTCTTTTTCAATCCAAGCTCTTGGGTTAGATTGATACATACCTTCATCCTCAGATAAATAGCTATCTTTTTCCATCCAAGCTCTTGGGTTAGACTGACGCACACCTTCATCCTGGACTAAAGTGCTGTCTTTTTCAATCCAAGCTCTTGGGTTAGATTGATACATAGCTTCGTCCTCAGCTGAACTTTCTTTATCTGTAGCGAAATGTTGTTTCTGATCTTGACTTAATCTAAAAACAAATGTTAAAAGAAAGAAAATATACAGAATTTTTAAGAGGTTATAGTTTCCATTAAATGGATTTATTTTACAAAACTATTTGTATATTTACTAAACTATTTGTATACTATTGTACAAAATTTATTGTACAAAAACACATTGAAATTTATTTGTAAAAGTTTTTATCATAAGAAACTCAGTACATCGATCTTTCCTTTAACACAGTTGACTTTATGAGCTTCGAAGCCAAAAAATCTTATCCGTAAATATTCCATAAATCCATCACTTCCAGTTATAATAGAACACTAAGACTTTTCTGAAAGACTTTCTTAGGGCCGATGGAATGGGAATCATTAGAGAGCATAGTTTGGTTTTAGTTTTAGGACACCCTAATTACATAGATACATACATAGATACATAGATACATACATAGATACATAGATACATACATACATACATACATACATAGATACATAGATACATACATACATACATACATACATACATACATACATACATACATACATACATACATACATACATACATACATACATGCATGCATGCATGCATGCATGCATGCATGCATGCATGCATGCATGCATGCATGCATGCATGCATGCATGCATACATACATACATACATACATACATACATACATACATACATACATACATACATACATACATACATACATACATACATACATACATACATACATACATACATACATACATACATACATACATACATACATTACATACATACATACATACATACATACATACATACATACATACATACATACATACATACATACATACATACATACATACATACATACATACATACATACATACATACATACATACATACATACATACATACATACGTACATACATACGACTATTAACTGATAATAATTAAATCATTCTTTGTTTGCGGAATGTGTATAATTGTAATTTTAATCGGAAGAAGTTCTTTTGTTTTAAGAAATAATTGCATATAGTTTGTAACGTTTATATGAAAATGTTAATTCAAAAGTATTTTAACTATTAAATTTTGAGTTACTTTTTTGGAAAATTAAGATTTTTAAATTAATTTTTTTTCAGCAAATTTCATTAAAGTTTATAAAAGTTACTTCAGAAATGGGAATGCACAAGAAGAACAGGGATTACACCTGTCCAAAAATGGAAATAGTTACTCTGAAGTTTCCCGAAAAAATCCTTTGTAGGGATTAATCTGCATATATTCCTGATAAGAAAAATTAAATCATTGAAATCCTTCATGACTGTCCAAGCAAGAATATTCAATTTTAAAAATATGCTTCTGGTAAAAGAATGAGCAAATTTATTTTTCAAATATTTTGTAACATAAAGTATTTCTAACACATCCCTAATAAAATATTGACATCTTTAAGTCAGTTTGTTTTCTCTGTATAAAGAAATGTTTTAGAGAGCTAACAAATTTTCTAATATATCAAGTAAAGAGTCTGGTTCTTGATGATATTGACTTTTCTGACACACGAGTCCCACTTTGAATGTGTGATTCTTACAGACTGCTTCTGAGAAAAAGGAAAAATGGCGAGAAAGTCTGTGTCCCTTCACTTTTTGATTTCTCAACTGTCATGCCTAGGCCAGAAAAATAAAGGCAGCACTGTTACTGCCTCATCTGTAAAATTGGACCTAGTGCTATATTTCAAAGCACAAATGTTTCCAGCAGAATTATGACCCTAACACACTTCAAAGGCTCCAAAAAATCGGTTCATATCTAATGAAGTTCTTGTTTAGGATAAGCCTAACCAAAGCCCCAACCCAAACATATATTGAAAAATGATGGGAGGAGTTTGATCGTTAAGTTATAGAAGATCTATTTGGAGTTTTACACCGACATTGGAAAAATATGCCTACAGACAAACTAATTAAGCTTGTCGATTTCATGTCTCAAAGATGTGTCGCTGTGATTTCCTGAAAAGGCAATGCTACGAAATATTGAGTAATACAATTATAAATTTTTATCTTTTTATTTTTTTTACAAATGTAATTGAAAGTATAAATACTTTACTATGACCCGAGTAATATTGAAAACTAATTTAAAATATCAATCCAATAAAAATTTTATACTGTACTTTTAATACAAAATAATTAAAAGTCAGTATTTTTTTAGACAAAAAACTTATATTAAAAACCCTTTTGAACGCTACTGTGGGTTGAATAAAGTTTTTTTTAAACGGAGTTAAGTTCCTGACTTAAGGAAACACGAGAAACAGCTGTTCAGCAGATGACTTACAGCCTCTTAAAAGAAATGCATTTATATTAGACACATGTTTGGACCGCTATTTGTCTATTTGTATTAGGTCAATTCACGTTGATGTGTTGACATTTCATCGTAGTTTATCGAAGTTAATTTTTAGTTATTCATGATGGATGAAGTAGTTATTGGAAGCTCTCGGAAAAGAAAGGGGCAGAATCCAGCTTCCGACAAATTAAATCAAGGGAAAGAAGCTTGCTCAAAAAGAAAGGCCTACTTTGATCACCTTGGATAGAAGTTCCAGCAAAACAGTCATAATTTGATTGCTGGTAAGAATGTTTAACTTGCAATGTAATTAATAGATATTGATGGTAGTCACATATTTTCATGGAACTGGAGTTGAACATTGAAATAGTGTAATAAAATGTAATATACGTTGATATATCTTCAGCTTATTAGAGCAACTTTAATCAATTGGATATTGGCTTAGTTGCTACAAGGCAGTGACTGGCAAAACACACCACACAGATTGTTGTTCAGTTTCCTCAGATTAATACTATTTTCCAGAGCAGAACTTCCTTTAAAATAATCTCACTTTCCTCATACATTTAAATTTTATTAACCTAACCACTGCCTTGCACTGTATAAGATGGTACTGCACTTCTGTAATACCAAAGTACTGGTTAATCCATATTGAAAAATTTTCACTTAATGCCTTTAACAAACTAAACAATCCTGTAACTGACCTATTGTCTTCTTTTGCTTTATTGTAAAATGAAGATTATTTATCCATAATCTAGGGTATATTGATTGTATCATTCAAGTAGTAAAGTGTAAGCTTTTAAGTCCTTGTTTCTCTCTCCTACTTCTTTTAAACTCAAGGATAAATCTAACGTGTTTAAACTACAATTAGTGTTGGCCCATCACGAAGGTTTTCATTTTTTTTTTTTTTTTTTTTTTTTTGTACTTGTAGCTACTCAAATAAATGCTTACAAAAGATTGGAAATGACAACTTCCTGAAAACATTCACAACATCTTTGCTTCTTCATAAACTGATGCAATAGACGTCTAACTAAGGCGCCCAGGTAAAAAAGATTTTTTTCAGAAAGGAAAGAATGACTTCCAGCAAGAAGGAATCGGAAGGTGCCTAAAAATGTTCTTGTTTATCGCAGTTCCAGAAAAAAACTGCAAAAGTACAAAAAAATGATCAAATTAAGTATTGCTGACTTACGCCCTTGCATTTGTAAAATACAAAACCCAATGCATTTGTAAAATACATGTAACTAACCTTGCAGGGTACCAGTCTTTTCTAAATGAATTTCTAGGACGAGCTTCGCTCTAAATTAATATACAGAGTTACAAGTAAATTTAAACAAATAATAAGTATATGTGAACAAATAACTAATGCTAAATCACTCACTATACAAATAAGGCATATTGCTAAAAAAAAAGTCTTCTTCATTTCCAGCTAATGCTTAAACTTCCTCGTTTATATATCTTTAAACAAGAGGGTTTTTAAATAATCTCTGCCTTTTAAACAATTTCCCCAAAGTGCTTTGCAAAATATTACAGCGCCCATAGGTTTTTTTAAAATCTTATTTGTAATCCTGCTATTGTAAAGATTTAAAAGAATGAATTCAAAAAGAACGTATTGTGTTTCTACCCATAATAGTTTTACTATTCAACTATTCAACCGATTATATTATTATTAGGTATGGGTAAAGATGGGCAGGACTAGATTTGTGTATTTCACAAAAGCGAAAAACTTCTGCAGTTTGCGTCGGGCCAAGCCTTTATTTACCCTTTATTGATCTTTGCAAACTTTTACTAGATTATCATAGTAAGGGAGACAAAAATATTCTAAAACTATCTTTTAATTATACCCCCCGCTCATAGTTTTTTCCAACTTATTAAACCAGTTGCAATAAAACAATTGGATGAGCAAACTCTCTATAATGCCAAAGAAAATTGTTCTGCATCAATTAAAGGTTTTAATTTTAACAAGTTATGTTAATTGGATCAAGTTAACGTGTGTTTCTGACCGATTAAATAAAACGTGTAGCCTTTTTACATCCGACAAATATCATTTCATGCAAATGTGTAAATTAAAAGATAAATTTTGGCCAGAGATTTTCTTACGGCTAAAAATTGCATTCTAACCGCTGCTTGAAAATGTTGGTTTATCGAAATACATAAAAATAACGAGAATACCGATATTTATCGGTATAATAACGATATTTTTTACAATATTCAATTTTTTTTTTTTTTTTTAAATGCCACATTTTAGTTCAAATATATCATAAATCTTCAAGTCGAGTCGAGATGTCGTTTTGGCTATCTTTACCGGTTTTACAAGTTAATCCTTCCCAATTGTATATATTATCTGGATGTCTAACTTCACAAAAGTTCCTTAAGAAAAAGTGAAGCAAGTTTTTAAAGTTTTTAATGCCAGTATCCATTTTATTTAAATTTGCAATACTTCAGTTTTGTTTTGCTTTGATTTATCATTGGGTCATTTCAGTCTGGCAAAAAAAACCTGGTTGGCAAAAAATTTGCTTCACTGCGGAAGCGCAAGTTAGACATCTAGTTAATAGATATCATTGATCCTTCCAGAACAATTAAGTAGGATGTCAGCTAAAAACTTTGTTGATCAACTAAAGTCAAAAATGTCGGGAATATCGTCTTCAAGATGCAATTAACGTGTTAATGTATTTAAGGTAATAAAGTGTGTCGGTCTTAATGTATGTAGGTGTTAACGCATGTAATGTCTTAATGTATTTAATGTGTCGAAATGACGCGGTTGTAAGACTGTATAAAAACGGATTACAGTTTGTAAACTGTATGGTTCGCAGTCAGATGGGAAAAATAATATCAAATTCAAAAAGAAAACAGTGACTCTTTAGTGTCTCAGGGAAGTCTAAATAATTCCCCACAAAAAAACATTGAAATTTAATCAATTTTGAAGGTAAGATATGATAAATTTTGTTTTATTTTATTTGTTACAATATAGTAGTATGTACGAAATGTCTATTTTTACTTTTTTATTAAACTTTTTAAGTGAAATATGGTTAAAATTAGACAACAAAAATTATTATTGCTACAGCTTGTTCAATGTAGTTTTTTCTCGCAATCAAAAAGTCACTAAATAGCAATAATTTTCTCTCCTAACTTACTGTCTTTTTTTACAAATTTTCTCCTTTATATATGCCCCATGCTTTTCCCAAAATATCCTTCGACAAACCGTCATAAATCACCACAAACACATATTTACAATTCTTATTGGTAAAAACTATTAAAGCTATTAAATCCCTAACGTCATCAAATGATCTAGAACTTTCCAGAATTTCATTCAAAGTAGTAAAAGAAAAGATAAATTTTTGAAATATTAGTTTAATAACTTGATATTGTTGTAAAATTTGAAATATCAGTTATTTAAAATGTCTGATAGTAATTTTATTGTTAAAAGCTTTCTCATTTTTTGGAAAAAGGCTAGTTTTCGAGAGGGAGTCTAAGTGACTAGTTGGACAGCATTATTGTCCAGATAAAAAATTTTTTTTTGTAAAGTAAAAGATTCTTTTTTTTATTTAGTTTAGAAGTTTGAATTTGTAAGTCAGTTGCCAGCATCATGCCGCGTCCAAGAACGGAATCTGGAACTTCTTTGAAGAAGAGGTGACTCAAAGTGAGGCTGGAGAAAGAGTCGTTCAAGCAAAGTGCAAGCTCTGTCCGGCAGTTGTCAAGGTTGCAGATCATAACACTTCTGGGATGAGGTCCCATCTTTTTAGAAAGCATCCATTTGAATTTGCCCAGATTGAACTAGACAAGTCAGAGAAGAAGAGGAAGGCTGATGTTGCTTTTAATGAGTTTGAACAGGTATTATATGACAGTTGTGAAAAAAAAGTTTTAAATTGAGTATTTCTATATTTAATATGTTAAAAGTTGAAATACTTCAATTTATTGCAGGCTTTAGCCGCTTTACAGTGTGTACATTGTAATGTAAAAATTTTACAACTTTTTTTTACTTTACAGATATACGACGAGGATGAGTCCTATGAAAAGGATCATGGAGACAAAGTTCCTCTGGTCATGGACAAAAGAGTAAAGTCAAGAAAACTGGGCATTCCATCAAAGGTCAATCAGAACAAAAAGATTGATGCTTGGTTAAAATACAAACCACAAGATAGAGATCAACTCCGAGGTGATTTGGAAATTGCAAAGTTCTTAGCCAGATGCAACTTACCATTTAGTCTTGTTGGGCATAAAGGCTTCCAGGATCTGATTGCTTATTTCAACCCAAAGATGCTGATCAAATCTGCCACAACATACTCACGTTATAAGTAAGATATATAGTTTATTGTACTTTTGGTTAAATAAATAATTTTGGGATGGTTTCATTGGGTTTAAGAGGGAAACAAATTTAAAGAATTTGAATGAGTTTTAAATCAAACTTATAATTCCAAACCCCTTAACCTTAATTGCAATAAAAATAACGCTGTCAGTCCCATGACGCAATTATTACATTACTGTTATTTTTTAGTAAGTTAGTACCTCCCTTTTTAATTTTAAAATTGTTAGTTTCTAGACCTGTCCGCGCCAATTTATTTTGTTGGTTTTTTGAAATAACTTTAAATTAGTATAAACAACAGTTTTTTTTATTTGTTTTTTCTTCTTTTAGGTTGCCATTAGTTTACAAAAACGTGAAAGCAGCAGAAGCTTTTTGCAAACAGACTGGATCAGTAAATAACTTTTTATAGAAGTTTTTTTAACTTAGTATAGTAGTACTTATACTAATACTTTAACTTACTATTCCTAAGTAAGCTATTTACAAAGTACTTGTTGATTTGTTGTTGTATAAATTTTTATACAATTTAACATATTAGCGATATTACCCGTTACATGTAATATTTTTTTATATCTTTAATTACAATTTTATAATATAATATTATAACTAAAGGTATTAAGTTGTTATATGTAAATTTTAATTTACATAATATTTATACTTATTAAATTTTCTTTTATTTTTAGAAATGTCTCAGAGATTCCCAGAAATGCCGGACACAGCTATGTTGTTTGTGTTCATGATTCAGCTTCCAACCTGAAGGCAGCCATTCCTAAATGCAAGTTTGTTGACGAGTCTCTGCTCTGTGCTATCACCTTTTGAACTTAGTTGTTGAAGATGCAATTAAAGAAGCCAAGTCAGTTGAAGGTTTGGATCTGGAGTCAGCCATTAAAAAAGCCACAGAACTGTCATCTCTATGCCACAAGTCCTCTTTGTCAGAACAGCGAATCAAAAAGGAGATTCAAAACAAGTTGGATGACAACGCACAGTTGACAAAGAGGAATTAAAGCATGTGAAAATTACAAGGAGGAATTAAAGCATGTGAAATCTCACCTGTCAAAACCCGCTGAAACTCCACATTAATGATGATTGAAAGTATTGTAAGGATGAGAAGACCTTTGAGCTCTATCAGGGATAATCCAGGTTCTGACCCAAACAAATTTGCACCCGCTATTCCCAGTGAGGATGAGTTTGACCTCTTTGACGAAATTTTGCCAATTTTAAGGAAAATCTCGGACATTTCGGAAAGCTTCTCTGTTGAAAAGAAAGTCTCCATTCACAGAGTCTCTCATCTGTATGGATTGAAATACCGACTTCTGCAAGTTATTCGTGGTAGCCTGTCTCCTACTGCTGAGATGTTTTACCGAAAACTAGTTAAAGCCATTGATTTCCGGTTTCCAGAATCTGGAGCAACCAACTTGCACTATTCAGTCGCTAACTTACTGAATCCTCTGTACAAGGGCCAGGCTTTAAAAAAGATTGGTGAATTTGATGAGGCCTATGACGCTCTTATAACAAAATCTCAGAACCATCCAACCAATGGATCCAGGCATCACAAGAGATGGAAGCCAGACAGCTAGAAGAGGCAAGATCTCAAGGTTCCCAACCTGATGACCACCCTTTCTTTGATTTGGCTAGAGACGTCCTAGTTAGAGTTACCTCCGCCCCAGCTGATCAGTCTTTCATTACTATTGAATGAGAAATGTACCTCAAGGTACCTGCAGTCACTGGATTGGATTTCTTGGACTTCTGGAGGACCAACAAACACAAGTTTCCATTATTGGCAGAATCTGCAAGAAAATGGCTTTGTGTGCCTGCATCTAGCGCTTCGTCAGAGAGAGCTTTTAGTGCTGGAGGTGCTATTGTCTCCTAAAAACGAACCAAGTTGCAACCAGAACAAGTAGAGAAACTCCTGTATATCCAGCAAAACTATGTCAAAGTTAAGATCAAGAAATGGTTGCTCACTTCTGCTGAAGAACAAGCCAATGAAGCTGCTACCGTTGAAGGACCTGCCTCTCCGTCTCCTGCTGCCTCTCGTGCCAGTACTCCAAATGTGGTTGATCTGACAGTTGAAGACAAATATTAGTTTGGAACTTTAGACAGCAAAAATTCAGAAATTTATTATGAATTTATATTTCCTTAAGTTAAATAAATTATGAAATAAAACAATGTATTGTTTTATATCGTTTCATATCGGTATTTTTGGTTACTCTCGTTTAAAAAAGTGAAGCAACACTGTTCTCCAAACTGACCGCCAGGTTGAAACTCTCCCCACTCCTGATTTTTTTACATTTAATAAATCATATCGATTAGTAAACACAATATGTTGTCAGAAAAATTTGAACCAAGTGCTAAATATGTATATTTTCAAAATTAAAACGCATAATTTTTGGCTTTTTTTCTTCCAAAGTTTTAATAAAGTCAGCCATTATGGTACTCAAAATAAACCATTAATATTTATTTATTTCATTTACAAAAAAACCATAATATAAATACATTTGTATCACAAATGATATTAACGTTTATCAAAAAGGCGAAACGACATCTTGACTCGACTAGAAGATTTATAATATATTTGAACTAAAATGTGGCATTTTGATAAAAAAAAATTGGAATATTGTAAAAAATATTGTTATTATACCGATAAATATCGGTATTCTGGTTATTTTTATGTATTCCGATAAACCGATAAAAAAAAGCCGATAATATCGTTTCAACTGATAAGTTATCGTTTGGTTATCGGTTCAAACGATAAGTTATCGTTTCATAGACAAACTCAAATCGTTTGATATTGTTATCATTTCTTATCGTTATCGGTTCAAAATATTGGTTCATACCGATATACCGATAACGATACGCAGACCCTTAATAACAACTCTGTCTTTAATAACTAAAAGGAAGTTGATGTGACTGGTTAGCGAGACCAAATTTTTTCGACGAATCTGACAGACTTTAAGAGAATTAAATTTCTATTGTTTAAAACAAAAGATTTGTAACAATGCGCAACGAGCATGGTTCGCAAAAAAAACAACTACGTTGCACATCCCATATCTTATACATCTGTGGTAAACCTACTTTCAAACACCTTTAATTGCAGTTTCGTAACAATCTTATTTTCAGTACTTTTTCTTTGAAATACAACATTTTAGAACATATAGAGTGAAATATAGAAAGAAAAAGAATTTATTATTTATCTTTTATTTATATTAAAATCCTACTATCTTTAGAGATAATCAGCTTGGATATTAGGGTATATCATACTAAAAAATTTTTGAAAATGACATTTGGGGAGTAATTTTTTTATAGGTTGGGGTAAGGTAAGCTATATTCAACCAAAAAAAATTACACAAATTTTTTTTGTGTAAAAATCAACTTGAAAAATGTAAAAATACGATAAAAACTACATTTTTACAACAAAAAATTAACAAAACTTTACATTTTTTTATTATCTAACTTAGACAAATGGACTTTAATGGATTCTAAGTTTATTTGTTATTGTAATCTAAGAATTACAGAACACAGTAACTTAGTACTTAGAATTTGATTTGTGTTAGTAGTGGATTTATTTATGTGCCTGCGATATCAAAAAGTTGTAATTTTTGTTGAATTTTTCTTGTGGTTTTTTAATTATGTTTGTTTTTCAGTGAATGATAAAATAAAAAATTGTGTTATGGAGAGTTCAAAGTTGAAACAAACTAGACATAATTCTACAACTAACTTAACTAAATATCTTGGAGTAGGAAAAGTACTTTTGTTTCTTTTCGATTAGAAATGTCTCTGAACTTAATCCAGGCAATTAAAATAAAATTTTAACTGCCTGGATTATATTCGAAAAGAAACAAAAGAAAAAATTGTCGAATTGTGGGAAGGAAAGCTTGACACATTGTTGGATATAACAAAATGTAGATGCAAAATATTACTTTGTACAGATGTAAATTCTCCATGTAAGGAGCTTAAAAAATGTGCTGTTCAAGCATGCAAATACATCTCTTCATAATGAAAGCTGGTTTTGTTACCTTTTTGAAGAAAATATGGAAAAGAATATGATAAAATGTATTGCTTGTCAAGGCTGGTGTCATGTTGACTGTGCAGGTGTTAATCAAAAACAGAAACAATATATCTGCAACTTTTGCCAAAAATAAAGTCTTTATGAATTTTTTTTACATTATTTAGTATAATTGTTTTTAAAACAGATACAGTGTATATTGTTTTACATTATTCCTCTTCTATTATAATCCTAGCTAACCAATTGTTAAACATATAATTTAAATAAAAATTGTACCATATGTCGTGATACCTGTTTTCGGCAATTTCCAGAAGAAAAAAAATTCATTTTGTATAGAGTTTATTAAATAAAAAACTTCATTTCATTATAATATGGGCAGTTAGGTGTTATGTTATTTTATATCAGAATATTTCCAATTGCTGATTTTACAAAAACCATTCATTTTAGTCAGTTCTTTTAATCCCTTAAACTTAAAATCATAAAATATTTGCGAAGTTGTAAAGTATTTGAAATCAAGAAAAAGGTACAATATTGGATTACAATGGTACAATTTAGGATCTAGTTTCCTTAATTGCACTCTTAGCGGTATTTTTTTAATTTGATTCTTCGAGACTTTTTAAATTTTTAGTTTTTTTAACATCTTTACAACAAACAATCCCTAAATTATGAAATACAATTGAAAATCCATGTTTCCACCCAGTAGATTGCCTAGATTTTTAAATTTGGTCTTAGAGGGGTACAACATTGGCAACCTTACCCTGTTGCAACATAAAAATGAAGATGTTTTATGTTGCAACAGGGTATGGTTGCCAATGTGTGTGTGTCTGTGTGTCTGTGTGTGTCTGTGTGTGTGTCTCTGTGTGTGTGTGTCTCTGTGTGTGTGTGTGTGTGTGTGTGTTTGTGTGTGTGTGTCTGTGTGTGTGTGTGTGTTTGTGTGTGTGTGTGTGTCTGTGTGTGTCTGTGTGTGTGTCTGTGTGTGTGTGTGTGTGTGTGTGTGTGTCTGTGTGTGTGTGTGTGTATCGATTGATAATGGTATCATTTTGTTTTTTGACCAATTCAAGGTAAAACTTAAATTTGAAAAAAAAATAAAAGCTTGCCAGGTATTGTTACTTGAAGCAAATTATGCAAACAGACAGTTTTCATGGTAGCAGACTAAGTTAAAAATAGGATGTTGAATGAGAGGTTTTAACAATAAAAAAAATATGTGTGAATATAAGAAATACTTCAGTATAAAATCGATAAAATACTTTCTAAATACTTTATTAAAAGAATTGATTATATAAAAAGTTTGTTCAAATAAAATCTATTAAAAAATGTTTTTTTAAATAAGCAATAAATTTATTGGTTTTTCTTTTCCTTTTACTTTAAGGTTTTATTTAAGGTAAGTTATTTACAGGGTGTGGACTTAACTTGGAGCATTAGATTGTTATCATATAGTTGTTATCTTAGGTATAAAAAATCAAATAATAAAACTTGTAATTTATGATTTTGTTAATCTTTTAAAAAAATTTTCTAATGTCTATATAGAATGCATTTAAAAAAAAAGCAAATTAAAAAACTTAAATATGGAAAAGTTTTAAAATTGCATTATATAAATATATATATTATGAAATAAGTTTGCAATTTTTACGCTAGGTCAGATTTTCAACTTCAGGTTGTGAAATCTCTTTCATTATACTTTAATTTTGTTTTGGTATTTCTTGATGGTCTTTTAATTTCTTGAAACATTGAAGATGTAAATAAAGTTTTCTTGAAATTTCTTGAAAAATCAAGACAAGGATAAAAAAAGTATTCAAATAATTTTTGAAAATTTTTTTTTCCATACACCAATGCTTAGTGTTAACTTTTAATATTTTGTTTACAGGAAAATCTACTCCATTTTAAGCGAGGAAACCAGGTTTTTAATTATGGAAAACAAACTGATTGTAGAAAAAATGGTGAATATGAAATGGTGTGTTGGTAGGCTTCTCTTTTTTTTTCAAATTAAAGTTAGAGCAACTTGTGTTGGTTCAAATACAAAATGGATTCCGATATTTTTCATTTTAAAAGACAATCTTAAATTACTAAAAATGATAACTGGTATCGAAAAATCAAGAGCAATTTCCAGTCAAACCTATATGAAGACATTAAGAATTATGGCAAGCCAGCTAAAACCTTAAGCCAAGCTGACAAAAAATCTAACATGTACAAGTTGTCTAAAGACGAATACAATAATCAACTAACAATCTATAATGTTGTCACACAAAAAAGCGAGTCCAAAAATAAAAGACCAATTAAATATGGAAAGTTAAAAAATTTTTAATAAGCATGAGGCTTTTAATAGAATTGAAATAAATGGAACATCTAAATGTTTTTTAACACTAAAAGACCTCAAAGAGAATTTTGTAAACAACCCAACAGTCCTTTTACTAAATCCTCTAAAAAATACAATTTGGAGAATTAGTAAAATTATACTATCAAAACTAACTTTGATATTAAGTGTATACTTGCTCTCAACCAATTCAAATGCACTCAAAATGTTACAAATTGGTTTAAGAGAATTAATGATTAACACAATTATAGGTTCTTACTTTTGGCACCAACAATCTCTACCCATCAATTAATGAAAAACTTCTAAATGACACAATCTTAAATACATTTCTAACTTAGCAACAAAAGTTGTGAGTGCAAAATCATCTGATTTAACCCTCCTTTCAGCAAAAATGTTAGCACAGATATAGGAAAGCATCTTTTTAAACCCAGTCGACCAACGTTTTCCATTAAACTACAACTTCCACAATATTTTTAACAGAAATTCTATCAAAGTAAGCTATTGTTGCATGACAACCATGAAGGACATCATAAACTTACACACATTATACCAAAAAAAAAATCAATATTAGAGGGGAAAAATGTAACAGCATAAATAAAACAAAGTGTCCTTTATATCACCAATGCCTTACAAGAAATATGGTATACCAAGCCATTGTCACCTCCAACAACCCAGAAGTAAAAGAAAAAAACTATTGCAGCATCAGCAAAAAATCCTTCAAATTAAGATACACCAACCAACTAAAATCTTTTCAAAAAATAAGAATGACACTGAATTATTATAAGAGGTGTGGAAACTAAAAGAAGAAAAATTTACACCTGTTGTTAAATGGAGATTGTAAAGCACTTCAAGTTCTACAACATGGCTGCAATAAGTTGCATGCTATGCCTGCATGGTTGTAATATATCAACACAGAACCACTGAATAAGAAGTACAAAATGGTTTCCAAATTCAAAAATAAAAACTAGTTTCTTCTTTAAGAACTTGACACGTGTGACTAAGTCTAAACTGTTTCTTTCTTTTGACATCAGAATGCACACACCTTAGTTTTATGATTTTGTAATGGTTTTATTATTTTTGTTTTGTATTTCATGGCTGATAATTGTTGCAAGGCATAAAACTTTATATAATACATAGTTATAATTTCTTGATGATGATGATGATGATGATGATGATGATGATGATGATGATGATGATGATGATGATGATGATGATGATGATGATGATGATGATGATGATGATGATGATGATGATGATGATGATGATGATGATGATGATGATGATGATGATGATGATGATGATGATGATGATGATGATGATGATGATGATGATGATGATGATGATGATGATGATGATGATGATGATGATGGTGATGATGAAAATTTTTCAAAGTCCAAATTAAAGAGACATGGATTGAGTAATAAAAAAGATTGTTTTTATACACTCAAAAGTATTTGAGGTTATCTCCAGAAGTTAATGAAGAAAATTGCAATGGAAAAAAAAAGAAATTTTCTTCAAAATCTAGACAACTTTTACTCTACTTTGCAAAGATGTCAGAGTCAGTAAATCAGCTGAACGATGAAGATATGGACCTCAAAATTGTTGAAAGTCTAGTTAAAAATGGAGCAGACATTAATATAACAGATAGATATGGGCAAACTATTTTTCATGAAGTTGCAAGCATGTGGCACCCTGATGTTGCTCAGTTCATATTATCTTTAAAAGCAAATATTAATCATCCAGATAATTTTGGTCGAACTCCACTACATGCAGCATCTGCAGTCAATTACCCAGAAATGGTGAAGTTTTTAATTCAACATGGAGGTAGTCTGCAATTATTTTTTTTTTTACCTTCTATTTTTATTACTGTTACTATTTAAAAATTTTACAATATGTTTTATCAGCTTGCTATCTTTCACCAGTAAGAGTCATTCAAAAAATCTGCTTGTACATAAGTATAAAATCTCATTCTGATAATTTCAGCTTGTAAATTCAATTTTCAGCTCATAAGGAAGCTCTTAGCTTTGGTGAAATGCAGACCACAGTTCATTATGCTGCAAAGAATGATGCATCAGAGTCACTCAAAGTATTAATCAAGTTAGGTTGCCTCATTGAAGTGCTTGATAGCAAATGTAGAACTCCATTTACCACTCATTGCAAAAATTATAAAATACCTAGTTCTGCAGGTTGCTGCTGAACTAGGTATTTTATAATTTATGCAATGAGTGGTAATAAGTTAACTAAATTAACTATAATTTTAAAGGGGTGTCTTCCACCTCCAATTACTCTTCCATAATTAGATTTATGTCAAATTCTTGTTTAGACTTCAAAGTTTCTCTTAACTCTCCCCCCATTTTTTTTATTTAAAAACTTTTTTATTTTTATTTGAATGTGCAATTCACTTTCACAGAACTAATAAAATTATGTATTTTGTTTTAATTTTAGGAAATTTATGTTGTTATAAAAAATATTTGGTGCTTTAAACTGATTATTATTGTTGTTTTCTCGCAGCGAACACAACGTTTCAGTTCTACATTTTCTCTTCTCCTTAAATCATCTCTTTACAAAAAGTTTTCCTTCAATTTATACTATAAAAAGAATCTCAAATATGCTCATAAAATAAACCGCTTAAACTATATTTACAACATATCAAATAAACTACGTCAATCAAATCCGCCGTAAATAGTTTCTTCACGCAATTCAATTACAATTATGAACAAGCATCACTTTTTCAGCATTTGCTTCATTAACTGCAGAATAATCTTAATTTAAAAATTACAACTGAATCCATTGAGAGTTTTGGAATTTTTCAATTGTGTTGAAGTGTGTGCTTCAAGAACAATCTGTTTTAACTGATTTAAAACTTATGCTGTAATATGAATTTTTTATTGCAGTTTTTATTTTTAGCTACATTTTATTTTCACACACACACATTGGCAATTTTTGTAGAAAAAAAATTATTTTGTATCACTTGACTATGCCAGGTGCAGTTATGAGAATTCAACATGTAATTTGTATATTTGATTGCTGATAGTAATTTAGTATAATTTTTATCCCTTAATTAGAAATAACAAACTTACAGCAAAAGTCTAGCTTCAGTTATATACATTTTTTCTACTGTTTAGGAATTTGAGATACTATATCACATAAAACTAACAATTACTAATGACCACTTCTCGAATTTGTGCTTCTAGGAGTTTCTATTTTTGTTTATTGCAAATATTAAAGTTTGATTTAAATCTACAGTATCGGACAAAACATGGTGGACAAAGTCAAATTTAGAACAAAAGTTGATCGAAAACTAAAAAAAACTAGTAAAACAATTGAACATATTACTTTTTATGTAGTTTATTATGTTGTTAACAAAACTTAAAAGTTTTGAATCATACTAAAAATCACTAATAATGTTTTATAACACATTTTCCCTAACAAATTACATTTTTCTTTGGACAAAACAAGGTGGACATTCAAAAAATTGACTGAAAATTCAAAAAAATTCAAAAATTAACTTATTATTTTTCAAAAAACTTCAAAAGTTAACTTAATATTTGGTAGGACCTCCTTTACTTTTAATAACTTCTTTCATTCTTTGGGGCATAGACGCAATTAATGAGTCAACAATTCTCATATCAATCTCTCGCCAGGCCTTCTCGATTTGTTCAAATAATTCCTCACTGGTCTTCACATTTGCACGCTCAATCTTATTGTCAATTATTTCCCACAAATTTTCTATGGGATTCAAGTCAGGGCTTTGTGCAGGCCACTCCATTATGGTGATATTCTTGTCCTTGAACCATTGTTTTACAATTTTTGACGTATGTTTGGGATCATTATCCTGTTGAAAAATCCATTTTAGGGGCATCTCCCATTCAGCATGTGGTAACATAACATCCTCCATTATATCTTTGTAAACAAAGCGGTCCATAACTCCATTGATTTTGTGAATAGGACCAGTTCCTAGTGCTGAGAAACAACCCCAAACTATAGCAGACTTTCCATGCTTAACACTCTTCTTGGTATATTTAGTATTGAATCTGGTGTTCTTTGGTCTCCAGACTCGCTTCTTGCCGTCGCTTCCAAAAAGGTTATATTTTGATTCATCACTAAAAAGTATGTTTTTCCACTGGTCTACAGTCCAATTTTGATGTGCTTTGGCAAACGCAAGTCTTAGCTTTCTATTTTTAAAGGAAGTTAGCGGTTTCTTGGCAGGCATTCGAGAAAACAATTTTGCTTCGTTAGCTCTTCGTCGCACAGTGCGATTAGAGATTTGTAGTTCAAGTTTTTCGGTTAATTTTGTGGATGACAAAAATGGATCTATTTTAAGCTCTTTAACAATTATTCGATCTAGTCTTTGTGTTGTTTTTCTTGGACGTCCGCCCCGATGGTTTGTTTTATAGCAGTCACGAGATCCAAATGATTTGACAGTTTTGCTTACAGTCGATTTAGCTATATTATATTCTCTACAAATTTCAGCTTGACGTTTTCTGCTTTTAAAATCTTTAATAATATTTTCACGTAAAACACTTCCTAATTTGTCGTAAGCCATTTTAAGTTGCAATTTACCCCATATATCACGAGTTAAATCTATTTTTAATTTAATTGAAAAAACAATTGGACAGACGTTCCAAAATCTATTTTATTATTTTAGAGTAATGTTAGGATAAAAGTGAAAACAAAAGAATGCGGTAAATTGAATAAAGACAATGAAATCTTATAAAAAAAGCTTCGTTTTGATTTGTCCACCTTGTTTTGTCCAAGGAAAAATGTAGTTTGTTGAAAAAAATGTGTTATAAATTTTTTTTGTGATTCTTAGTATGAATCAAACGTTTAAAATTTTGTTAAGAACATAATAAACTATTTATAAATTAATATGTACAATTGTTTTACTAGTTCTTTTTAGTTTTTGATTAACTTTTGTTCTAAATTTGAGTTTGTCCACCATGTTTTGTCCGATACTGTAGTGTTCTTCATTACGTCAGGAAGTGTTCAGAACAAAGAGAGAAAAAGTTAAATCTAGTATGTATAAAAAAATTCCAGAATTTAAAAGTCCTTGTATTGAACAAGTATAATAAAGTGAAAATTTTTAAATCCAAATGAAAAATGCTATATAATTTTTTTTTATTTTTTTTTTTTATTTTTTTGTTTTTACTATTAATGGCTGAAACAAAATCTTCACCTTTTTTATTCAGTTGCGTTTTTTTTTTTTTTTTTTTTTTTTTTTTTATTCCTTCTTTGCATTGATTTTAAAATGCAATAACTAAGATTAGTCATGGAGAAATTTTAAGAGAAAGATTTGAGTTTACAATAGTAACTAATCTGAGCCTCCGGAATTAGAATTATTAGCTTCCAAAAGAACTCTTTAGTTACTTCGAAGTTTCTTCCATTTCCGGGGAAAAATTTAGTTATGGTTTTCGTTTACTCAAATGGTGTTGCTTTCTTACAACATTATTTTAATATTGCAAATAGTCAACATAATTCCTTAATAATAGTTTTTGTGTTGTAATTCTTTCTTTTCTTTTTTTTAAAGTGTCAAAGTTTACACATAACCAGCTGGTACCTCTGCTTGCAGAACAACAATCTTTGATTTCGAATTTAACTAGTAAAATAAATGATCTTACACGAGTTGTGGAAATTTTAGTTGATCACCGAAATGGAAAAGGAGAAGAAAGCTTTCAAGATAATAAACCACTTAAAACATTACCATCTATATATGAACTCAAACCAAGTCTTTTTTCTTCTAAAGATACTTCATTGACTAATAACTAACCCACATAATTTCGCTGTAACTAGTGCGAAGCGTGTTCATATTTGTGCTTAGCGCATATTCAAAATAAGTTTACTAAATATATTTTTTAAACAAATTTGAAATATGTATATTTTTATATAATAGAAATGATTTGTTGCGCTTAAAACTGATTACTGCAATATTTTACTTTGCTTTGTTGTTGTGCTTCTCTTCTCAGACCAAATTTCTTGAGTATTTAAACTTTTGATATATAAAATAAAAAGTAATGCAAAAAATGCAAAAAATCTTTAGTTTGAGATATCCCAAAAATCTTTTTACTGTGAAGAAGAGTAGTTTCAGCGACGTAGTTAAAGGGGGGAGGGGGGGGGTAATATCTAGTCTAACGGAAAAAATGTGTTTATTGAAACAAAAAGTTCTTAATGTGCTTCAAAAGTTCACTTAACAGTTTATTTGCCCGCTTTAAAGGGATTTAATCTTTAAGAAGATATCCTTCAAAGAAATCTGTTCATAAATAATACAACTTATATTTAAAATTTCCAAATAAGAAAAGGCTTGTAAAAACAATTTCTCACTAAAATTCTAAATTAGTGGGGTTGTGCATTTATTTCCAATGTGTTGAGCAATTAAACTAAAATTTTGGAATTATTCTAATGTAAATGTTAGGAAGAAAAATTCTTGCTGAAAACTAAATTCTATATATGCTCCTTGAATTATTGGAACTGGTTCGATACAATTTCAGCTCTAGTGTGAAATGGTAATTATAATATAAAATATACAGTTCAAATGAAATTCTAACGTGGTAAATTTTCTGGCAATACAGCAATGCCTCCCTCATGAATAAAAAAATCATTTTGTAGAATAGATTGTAAATGCAACAACCATTTCTTTAATATATTTCTTTTATGAATCCATGGTTCTTCAACTTGTTTTCTAAAAATGACAGCAAATTAAAATATAAACTGCAAGAATATGAAGAATCATCCTTTGAGAAGAAGAAAAAACTGATAAATTGCTCTGCAAAGGCAAAAGTATTTAATGCTGACAATAGAAAGGAGAAGATAGCTAAGTAAGTTTTAAAAAAAAAAACGGGCTTTTATCAATTTACTAATGTTTTTTATTGATATGCGTTCGGAAATGTAGGAAATGTCGTGATGTATACATTAACTAGAACTTGCAGGGCTGTAATGCACTCAAGAGTAAGAAAAATATTATTTAAGCTGACTGTGGAGCCTTAAATACGGAACTTCATTCGCAAAAAACCATAAGTATTCCTCATATTGGTATTTGTTAAGCACTAAAGAAAGCCCTTGTAAGATGCCTTGGTCTATATCATTTAGTTAAAAAAACACTAGTTGAACCCTTTTAAATATATGATAAACTATATTCAGGCTGAGTTAATGTTGTACATTCAGTTTGAAATTTTGAGGCGAGCAAAGTGATTCAATTATGCTAGTAGACATAAAGGGAAATTTTAATCACACTCGGTAAGCAATGAGCCAAAATACATCAGGTGCTATGTAAAATAATACAAAAGAACCAAAATTCTTACAGGTTAGAATAAAAAGTTTTCATCAGTCTAAACCTCTGATAAGATCCATCCAATAGTGTGAAAAACGCTTAATCTAACGTGAAAAAAGTCATGGCTCTAATTTGAAAAGATGCAGAGATCTAAAATTTTGCACAGATACATGAATTGACTAAGACTAACTTGCCTACATGGATTTAAGCACGTTGTTTTTCTTCAAAGCTTGTTAACCTATATCCTCCTTTTAGTTGTCAGCAGTAAATATTTCTGCCTTTGCGAAGCAATTTATCAATTTTTTCTTCTTCCCAGAGGATCATTCTTCATATTTTCGTAGATTATACTTTGCTCAAAGGCACTGAGTTTTGGCGATGGAACTATTTTTATTTAGGTTATTGAGGAAAAGAGGGGATCTGAGAGTACGAGTAAGGCGTCTTCCATGTTTTTTTTGCGAGACATTTTACGCGTGTTGTGCTACCGAATAATTCTAAAATCTTTATTCTTCGACTCTAAAACATCATGAGCTAATAACTTCTTAACACTGGATGGCTTTTAGTACCAATATTACAGCTCTATATAAAGTTTTGGTGTATTTAATGCATAACTTTTAAATGCTTCAGTATCAATAGTCTAACCACAGGTTAGTATTCACCAAATGACATTGAATCTTTTAATAAAATTAAATTTATTCCAGTCGCCGATGAAGCTAAAAGTGAGCTTTAGAAAATTTGCCTTACAGTATTTTCATCCTTTGTTGTTCAGTTTTCTGGCTTTGGAATGTCGACAAGTGAGTCCATATATAATTTTACATTCATTATATATGCTTTTTTAGTGGAAGTGCAAATTTCTCTTTTTTGTGCAAAATACACTGGAAAAATCTATCTATATGCATGCAATAAAGACAATCTGTATTCGCACAGGGTTTCATTTCTTTTTAGCTTTTTAATTTTATCAGTCATTCACAGATTTTGGAGTAGCATCACAAATCATACAGAACTGAACGATGAATTTGTAAGAATATTAAAGGTCTTCTCATTGTGGTCGTTTCCATCATGGTCAAAAAAAATTTGTGTAGAACATTGATCACATTGCTTTCTAAGCAAACTTAGGTTGGTGTAACTGATGAGATCTGGCCTCTATTTTTTCTAACTTCTTCATTAATTAAAGCTTAAGATTCTTTTTTAAATACAATTTTTAGTTATCCAAAAAATCGGGTAGACGAAGTTTGCGGATTTTCCCGAATAATAAAAGTCTTCTATGAGCCGCAAAGGAACAATATAAACTTCAAAAAGATTTTCATCTGATGTATTAGATTCACCTCCTTTGATTTATTGCTAACATGCGGAATGACTACTGCTCCCATCAAACCCCAATTATATACATAACAAACTCTTGAGGTTTAGTTTGATGCAGTATCTCCTTTTAAACTTCCAATAACCTTGGAACTGTATGATTAGACATTGTAAAACTATTTCTGCAGAAATTTCTGATACTAAGATGGATAATATTTCTTCTTTGCAGCTGTTATGAAATGATACAATGGATTTACATTAGTACGATATGGCTTAGCACCACACTGCATCAGAGTGTAAGATGCTTTTTAAAATTATCAATGAGTGCACAAGCTTTTATAGCACAAGTTTTAATAAAGAAAATGGTAAAGTTAAAAATCTGAATAAGCAACCTGACTATATGCACAAACCTGTTGAAATACAAGGCAATTTTTAACTTACTATATGTAATTTTGGCTTACTTAAAACTGGTTAATAAGAACAAACTGCTTGTAAGCATCTGCTAATTTTAACATTAAATCTCACCTGGTAAAGCTGTATAACAGACCACTGCAATAAATTCTTCTAATAAAACAACGTAAATTAAGAGAAAAATTTTAAAAGCAACCTGCGGAATGTCAAACTTACGAATTATTCTATTTTTAAAACAACTTGTTAGTAATATTTGTTACAAAATTTACAAAAAGTTTACTTTAATTACCTAAAGGATACTGCCACAGCTTTTATAAAACATTTAATTAAAGTGTGTATACTTGCACAAAAAAAAAAAAACTCCTTTTATTTTCAGTCTAAACATATGATGATGAGGATAATTCACGTTTCGTAAAAATAAGAAATGTTTTTTTTTTGTAAAGCCCCCCCATGAAAAAAATTTGAAAAAAAGTAGTTATTGGATTAAATGATATAGTATTAACCCCCTGTGTAATGTCGCTATTGATTATAATGGAATTAAAAACTATGACTGTGATTGGTGTAATGAAAATACCCCCGGTTTATAAGTAATCTGGATTATCCGGAGTATAAGAGATGTGTTTTAACGCATTCACCCCAGAACAGCGATCGACGCCACTCTACCCTGCGGAAGCTCTACGTAAAAAAATAAAAAAATAATGGCAGTAAGCTCCACTACTACAACCGTTTTTTTTTTGCATCATGGAGAAGTAGAAATGCCTTTTATAGATGTATTGCGCCTGTATATAGAGTGAATAGACATAATTAATTTAAACATTATTGATGAATATAATATTTTACATTATGTTTTTTGATATTTAGGTAAAAGTTTGTTGTACTTCATTTCCATTCTATCCTTTATGTCTGCTTTTGTAATTTCTTTATATACCAAGTATTTTATTAATTGTTTATTAGATGATGTAACATTTGTAATCGATTATCCAAGTCTTGTTTTAATATACCGCATAATCGTTCTTCAATGTTTGGATCGATATCTATAGTGTCTCCATTTTCGTTATTTTGAATGATATGTATGTCGCCTCTCAAGGAAGTATAAAATGTATTTTGTGTAAAATTTTTCATGTGGGGATTTTCCCCCACGAGATAAATCGTAAGAAAAGGATAATTATTAAACAACATTGTGTGATATGCTGATATACATAAATAGTCTGACGTTTGGGGTTCCTTTTCTACTTCAATTATTGTTGGTTTTTGATGTTTATCGCTGGATAATTTAAAAATTCGTACCATTTTAATATAAATACGCTATATTGTTTTATTGTATATTTATATAGTTTATATTATAGGATATAAAGACTATTCTAAAAAATGAATAGTTTTAATAATTTATACATATTTATATCGTTTATAACTTAGCATTAGACAATGTTATAAAATCAGTTTAAAAAATAAAAGATAAATGTTATTATTTTAAAGAATATTTAAAAAATTTATTTTGTAAAAATAATAGTTCAACAAGGCGTTAAAGAGAAATATATAGAAAATGGTTACTACTAGATCTATGACTAAAGGAAAATTTCAGGTAAAATCACATTATCGAAAATATCCAAAGAAGCATAAGAAGCACGTTTTTAGGAATAAAAGAAGTAAAAAAAGTAAACACCACAAATCAAAAAAGCAATTACATAGGAAAAAATATTACATCACCAAACGAGGAAAAGGAATTTTAGGTACGTTAGGAAGTATCGCTAAAACAGCTTTAAAGTCTGATATGGCTGGAAATCTCCTTAATAAAGGTTGTAATTATTTGGAGGAAAAAAGACAGGCTATTCAATAAATAAACCATAAATGTATTTTTGTAATATTATTTTTTTGTATATATAATAATTAACAAAATAATACAATAAAATACAAATGAAGTTGCAGTAATGTATATAAAAGTTTTAATATAAGATTTCCTTTGATAGTTTTTATAATTAGGCACCATTTCAATAATATCTAAAGGTTGGATGTCAAGCTTCTGTAATTCTTGAATATCGGACTTTGGTAATCCTTCTACGTAATCAGTTTTTCCTTTTTTTGCATATTTTTAAGCAATTGCATGGCGGCGTCATTTTATACGTAATAATACGGAATTAACGGTTTAGTATAGAAATCCTGTAACTGTTCAATTTGAGCACGTTCTTCTTCTGGTATATTTAAAAACTGTTTAGAGGCTACAATGGATCTGTAATGAGATATATAGTATTTTTCTCTATCATTTTGTTGTAAAAAATCATGATCTTCTTCTCTTATAATATGCGGTATTGACATGATATGTTCTAATGATAATATACCGTCATTATTGATTTTTGAAGTCCTTAATAAATCCATATCTTTTAATAGATCCCTGTTTTGATTGTTTTGGATAACAAAATTTTTATAAATATCATGTTCTATAATTTCTTCTGGAACTTTTAAAGTGGTGCTCATTCTATAGATGTCGTTTTCTTGTTCTATTTTATCAGGATATTTCATATCTACATCTAATAATTTTCGCGCTGTTTCATCGCAAAAATGTAAAAATTGATATTTTAAAAAATTATTAAATGGAATTAAGGCTATTTCGGTAAGCGGTCCATTATAATGAGACTTTGCAGGTGGAAAATTGTAATCTAACAAATAGTGTCGTTTAAATTAAAATATTTATTTAACTTGAAAAAATCATTATTGTATAGCAGATGTAGGAAAAATGCAGTCCAAGGTCCACACGACGAAGTATTATTTTGCTGATATTGTATTTTGTTGTATAAAATGGTAATATTTTGTATGTTGTTTATTTTTCCGTAAGTCGATAAAAAATTTGAAAACCATTTAAATTCTTTAAAATGCGGAATCATCGCATCTAAATCTTGGAATTGTTCCGTAGAATGTAGTTCGTTATAATTTATAAAAATTTTTCCGATGTTATTGTTGTAAGAGTCGATTGTTGCTGATTCGAATAAGGTAGCATTATTTATAAAACAATGAGGTATTTGTGTTAAAATACTATCTTGCCCAAAACTGTCAAAACAAAAAAATGTAGTCGGATCAATTTTAATTAAAGCTCTCCAATGTTGTTCATTTTCATGTGAGCTTTCGTTATTATAGATAAAAATCTACCGTCGTTAATACATTGTTTACATAAATTGTTGTAATCAAATTTATGAACAATTTCATCGAAAGGAAATACGCCTACAAAGTATGGTTTAAAAATAGAGTTGCTTAAAAAATACCGTCCTAAAGTAACGTCAGTCGTCATTTATTAATTTTTAAATACAAATTCTACAAATATAGATATAAACGAATGAATAAAATTTACAATAAACTTGTTATTATCTTATTCTACAGTTTTTTTAAAGAACGAAAATGATCTTTTAAGTGTATTATTTTTAGTAATAGATTCCAATTTTAATAAAATTCCCGACATATTTGGTTTTAGTATTTCTTGAACAAAATCTTCAATTATTTGGACTGTTTGGTCACCTTCTATAGATGGATAAATAAGTTCGCCTTTTTCGTTTACTTTCGATGGTAAAGAAGGAATTTTATCAGGTCTGGTTGCTTTTATTTTAAGCATAATGTATTCTAAACTAACTATATACGTTTTTACTATGTTTTGTATATAGTTAACGTAAGGTTTTCCGATAAAATCGTATTGCAATCTCTCTTGATGAGTGTCACATATTTTAGGTGAGGCTAGATATTCTGAAACTATTTCATTTTTCATAAACTTTTTCATTTCTTTTTCGTTAACCCAACTGAATTTAGAATCTAATATCATATCCAACACTTGGTTGACTTTTTCTTCTTGTTTATCTTGTGGAGATATTCTGCCAATAAAAGAAGCCCAATCTTTGATTTCACATAAATTTTCCAATGTGCAAAATATGCAATTTTTATTTTGTTTTAGGATTGAAACAGATTCAGGGTAGCTTTTTTCAGGTAAGACAATCTCTTGAGGTAAAAAACTTTTAAATTCTTCGTTGTTTTCCATTTTTTATTGTAACATAAATGTTGCATAAAATTATGACAGTTTTTTAAATAACAATGATTAAAATACGCTTTAAATTTAAATTTCATTTTTTCACTAGGTTAAATATTATTTAATTCGTTTTATATTTGGTAAATAATACCTAGCTTTAATTTTCAAAATCATGTTCCTTCATGGAAAATTAAATAATAATAACTTTTTATCTTCGTAAATAACTTGTTATATCGAACATGTCCATAAAACCTTGTCCTTTAATTGTTTTTTTTTAATCTTCATATTCTTTTTGTTTTTTTACTAAAAAATGAGCTAAACCGAAACCTTGTCCTTTAAATTGTTTTATATTAGGTAAATACGACATTGCTTTTCCGCGATGTTTTAATTTAAAAGAACTTTGTTGTTTTCTAAATCGACGTCTTTTCATTTTCATTTTTATTATACATAATAATTATAAAAATTATATTAAGGTTTATATTTGTCTATATTTATCGGGATTATAGGCTAAATTTTGTTTTAAACCTATACCTACTTCAATAATTGACGCTGGCACCATACTATAGATTGAAACATATCCAGTGAAAGCTTCTTTAAAATCCAAAACATTTCTAAAACTATTGCTTCCGTTTACTACAGTAGGCGGTTTATCTTCTACAAAATTATTATCGCTAGTGCAGTCTATAGCAATCATTTGATCTATATTATACAATTCGCTGAAATATTGGTCAACACTTTGAATAAAAGTGTTGTCTTCTTTATCCATTATTGTTGTATAATTATCCATGTTCAAAGTAGAAGGTCCGTTCCCTTTGCAAAAAATGACATGCATTTGCCATAATCTTATTCTATCAAATACGTTATTTAAATCCCAGGTGACAGCTGTACCTCCAGCGCTTATGAAAGATTTTCTGAAATTTTCAAAAGTAATTTTTGATAAAACAAAAGGAGCT